>NW_026652283.1:61516121-61579180 GCF_009828535.3 Hylobates moloch
AGGCAACCTACAGAATGGGAGAAAATTTTTGCAACCTACTCATCTGACAAAGGGCTAATATCCAGAATCTACAATGAACTCAAACAAATTTACAAGAAAAAAACAAACAACCCCGTCAAAAAGTGGGCAGAGGACATGAACAGACACTTCTCAAAAGAAGACATTTATGCAGCCAAAAAACACATGAAGAAATGCTCATCATCACTGGCTATCAGAGAAATGCAAATCAAAACCACAGTGAGATACCATCTCACACCAGTTAGAATGGCCATCATTAAAAAATCAGGAAACAACAGGTGCTGGAGAGGATGTGGAGAAATAGGAACACTTTTACACTGTTGGTGGGACTGTAAACTAGTTCAACCATTGTGGAAGTCAGTGTGGCAATTCCTCAGGGATCTCGAACTAGAAATACCATTTGACCCAGTCATCCCATTACTGGGTATATACCCAAAGGACTATAAATCATTCTGCTATAAAGACACATGCACACGTATGTTTACTGCGGCACTATTCACAATAGCAAAGAGTTGGAACCAACCCAAATGTCCAACAACGATAGACTGGATTAAGAAAATGTGGCACATATACACCATGGAATACTATGCAGCCATAAAAAATGATGAGTTCATGTCCTTTGTAGGGACATGGATGAAACTGGAAAACATCATTCTCAGTAAACTACCGCAAGGACAAAAAACCAAACACCGCATGTTCTCACTCATAGGTGGGAATTGAACAATGAGAACTCATGGACACAGGAAGGGGAACATCACACTCCAGGGACTGTTGTGGGGTGGGGGGAGGGGGGAGGGACAGCATTAGGAGATACACCTAATGCTAAATGACGAGTTAATGGGTGCAGGAAATCAACAAGGCACATGGATACGTATGTAACAAACCTGCACATTGTGCACATGCACCTTAAAACCCTAAAGTATAATAAAAAAAAAAAAAGAAATTAAAAAAAAAAAAAAACCTTGTATGACAGAAGAAACCAAAAGTAAAAATTATTTAGAAAGCAATAAAGATATAAACACTTCATATCCAAAGGAGCAAAGGCTGTAGGAAAAAGTATAACCTTAAATACGCTCATCATTTAAAAAAGGTTGTTATTCATCTAGATAAATTGTAAGATGATTTTTTAAAAATAAAATAAACCAACAGAGAGAATTAACACAGATTAAAGCCAAAATTAAGGAAATAGGAAATATAAAAATAACAGAGGTTAAGGACATCCACAAGTATTTTCCCTTTACCAGTAGATAATACACTTACAATCCTAATTAAGGGGGAAAATGGGAGAAAACAAAAGTATACAAGATTGCAAATGAGAAACAATAGGATAATAACCACAAATATAGAAGAGGTTGAAAAAATTAAAATATTATATGCAACCCTATGGCAAAAAATTAAGAATCTAGAATAAATTAACAATATCTTTAAAAATACAAATTACCAAAATTAACTCAAGAAGAACTGAAAAATCCAGGTGTTAGTATTTAACAAAACACTACCAAAATTAATAAGTTGCTATTTTTTTTTTTTTTTTTTTTTGAGATGGAGTTTTGCTCTGTTGCCCAGGCTGGAGTGCAGTGGCATGATCTTAGCTTCCTGGAGCCTCCACCTCCCAAGTTCAAAGGATTTTTCTGCCTCAGCCTCCCAAGTAGCTGTGATTACAGGAACACGCCACCAGGCCCAGCTAAGTTTTGCATCTTTAGTCTAGATGGGATTTCACATTTTTGGCCAGGCTAGTCTCGAACTCCTGACCTCAGGTGATCAGCCTGCCTTGGCCTCCCAAAGTGCTAGGATTACAGATGTGAGCCACTGTGCCTGGCCAAGATGCTATGTTTAAAAGGCTAACATTAACTGCAAGACGAATATATACAAATCGATTGCTTTTCTCAGTACTACCAATAACTTAGGAAATGGGAAAAGATTCCATTCACATTAGGAGCAGAGCCTTTAAAATACATAGAAATGCTTTTTTTTAAATTAAGGAAATGATAATATCTTACTGAAGAGCACGAAAGAAGACCCTTATAATTGGAAAGGGAGGTGTGACATCACCAGGATGGTGGAAAAGAAGGTCACCTGCTAATATTCCCCTACAGCAACAAGAATTCCACATCCCTGAATAGTCAGAAGTCTCTTTCTGGGAGCCTCAGGATTCAGGTAGGAGTTTGTGAAACATTGATGAAGCTCTAGACATAGGAGTGTTGTTCTGAGAGTATAGAATGACACCGAGGTGGCTGATCCACCAAGCTTGCTCCCAGGTTCAAACCTAGAAATGACTCAGTTCCCCAAGGGCCTTGGCTACAGTCCATTTGGCCTTTGAGCCTGCATTCAAAATCATCTGCCAAGAGGTCCAGAAGGAATCACACAACTAGCGCTTTGGTGGAGAGACTTGTCTGAATGCTGGCACCATCTTGGCAGTGAACTGAATGTTGCCCTGTGGCTCTGCTCCAACCCCTTTAATAAATTAAAAGGGATATTTGGATGACTTGATTTGATTACACTATACCCCAAGGTCTCACAAAGTGACCGGCACTAGTAGGTATTCAATAGCTATTTATTGAGTAATGAATCTCATACCCATAAATATTGACTGTCATCTTTAAAGTATGTTTGCTAATTTTATAGCTTAAAAGTGATTCTCCAGCAATGCTTTAATACTTTTGCTTACTAAGGACTTTGAGCATTTTAATATGTTTATAGAAATGAAATTCTTTGTTCTGATTTCATTACAAAAATATAATACAATATTTTTGTATAGTATTTCAAAGTCTTTTCACTTATTCTTTGCATTTGCCTGACCTATCTTTGTTTCTTCTTTTACTTTTACATTTTTTTCCATTTGTTTTACATTTTTAAAAGTCCTGTTATAAATGTCAACAGTATAATTGGGATTTGGTTTTAATCTCAATCAGAAAATCATCATCTTTGATTAGGAAAGTTTCAATCATGTTTATTTCTTGCCATGACTGTGTGCTTAGCCTTAGTTTTATCATTTTGAGATACGATTTGCTGTTTTTAAATGCTCTTGACTGTTTCTTTTGTTGACAAATAAGCTGGTTTTTTGGCTTCTATATTTTTCAGCAGTTATCTTTCAGTTTTTAAGATCATTCTTGAATTCACTTTTGTATATATATATGTATATATTTATAGATACACATACAATTCAGGAATACAAAAATAATCTCTGACTTCTTGAAGAATTTAGAAGCTTTTACTTTCTGCTGCTTTCTTCATGACATTTGCTAATCTATCTAGAAATACTGACATATTATTTCTGAATTTTTTCACATCTTTTCCTTCTTTTAATTGTATTCAGTTTTGTTATATTTAAGCATTTATTAGATGGAACTCCACATGTTTATCTTGAATAAATATTTATCATCAGGCATCTTCTACGTGGACTTCCCCATTGTAAATTCTTACTTGGATTCATTTTTTGAGTTGGCCTTATAGTTCAAAGCTGCCTGTCTGGATTTCTGGTTGTCACAGTGACCACATTTCTCAAGTTGATGTAGTGAAGAAACGTAGAGGCTTCTTTGGGTTGTCTTCTTGTTTGGCCTCATTTTTCTTAATCAGGGCAAAGCATGCACTGGTCACTGATAGATTTTCAATCCAGTTCACTCTATGAGTCTTGCAAATGTTGACGGACATCTCTACTTTTCTGTGTCTTTGAGGATTTCCATCTTTGTTGTGTATGACTTTTGGGGTATAGTAATAGATAATAAATAGAGAAGGGGGAAAGTGAAACTTCTCTTTACTTTTTTTTTTTTTTTTGAGACAAGGTCTGGCTCTGTTGCCCAGGCTGTAGTGCAGTGGCGCGATCTTGGCTCACTGCCACCTCCGCCTTCCAGGCTTAAACCATCCTTCCACCTCAGCTTCCCAAGTAGCTGGGACTACAGCCTTGCGCCACCACGCCTGGCTAATTTTTGTATTTTTTGTAGAAATGGGGTTTCGCCAGGTTGTCTAGGCTGGTCTCGAACTTGTGAGCTCAAACGATCCTCCTGTGTTGGCCTTCCAAAGTGCTGGGATTACAGGTTTGAGCCACTGCGCCTGGCCTAACTTTTTACCATTTTAAAAGAGAAATAATCTCATTTACTCTTTATAGCAATCCTGTAAAGTTGGTAATAAAGCTGTTTCACAGATGAGGAAACTGAAATTCAGAGATAGTAAAGGGTGTTCCCAAGATCACATAACTAAGTGGCATAATCTGAGTCTACTCCAATCCTTGGTTTATAGCCTCCATAAAACAAACAGTTGTTGAATGAATAAGAAAATGGACCAATAAATGAATGAAAACACAATGGAATAAACTTGGACAGTGCTTATTTTTTAAACCACCTTTTTCATTTTTGACCGGATGCTGAACTTTTTATAGAAAACCTAAGATATTAAAGTTTAAAAGGATAAACCAAAACAAGCAGAATGAGTCATTTCAATTAAAAGAGGGACATATTTAAAAGAAATATATTCTCCAAGCATGAAAGTTTATTATTGGAAATTTTCGAAAGTTATATCTTTGCTTTAGAGCAGAAAGAGTGATGGATTATCTTGACAGAATCAAAATTCATCAGTTTTTGATTATCTAATTACTTTTCTACCATAGCTTTTAGCTACCAATTAGGTTTCCATTTGGAGGTCTTTCCACTGCACAGTATGAATTCCTTTACTATGTAAAGGTATGGGGAAGGCAGAGCTGGACAAATGTCATGGGAGCGCGTGGCCAGCTGGAAGGCACAGAAAGTAGAGGGCGCAGACTTTCCACATTCTCTGAATAGATCTGAAGAATTCAGCTTTGGCCCATTCTCATTGACCTTTCTCCAGAGTATTTTCTTTCAGGGGCTCTTCACTGGAAAATCTTAATTTTTTTTTCCTCTTAAAGGATAGCCAAATTCTTGAGAGGGAAAATAATTATCTGGTTGAAACATTAGAAGAGGGTCAAAGGCTTCTGGTGGCTTTGGCTGCTTCATTTTTACCCATTTTCGAAGCCTCATCTTAGGCTGTGTCTAGACATCCAAGGAGAGTTGGATACAGGTCTAAAACACTGAACTGAGCTGATTTACTGGAAGTCTCATAAATTCTGTCGATGAAGCTTCCAGGTTCTCACCACATGCTGTAGCTGTATAGATAACCCACAGCAATTTGTACTGACTGCATTTTTTTGTTTAGTCTATTTCAGCTGCAATCATGCAGATATGAGCTTCTGAATAATTCCACTATTACAACCAAGCTGAACTATGTGTTTTAGTTTAAAGAAATAAGTCACTTCAATGCTAAAAACGTATGAGAAATTTTATGCCTCAGGTAAAAGGCTTTAAAGCGTTACACTGAAGACAACAGGACTGCATGATGAGACCATGTTTTGACTGTATGTGTAACTTTCATTCACATTTCATAAGAATACCTTCGGGTGTTAAAAATCCAAAGTTTAATTCCCTTACCTATGACAGCTGTTCAAACATCTGAGCCTAGATAGTGAATGTTGGCAATTATAAACAATGTTTCAAAATCATCTTTGAACAAATTCCTTTGCACAATTATTGAATCATTTGATAAAAATAAACTTTTAGGAGTGGAATTTCTGGGCCACAAGGTTTGCACCTAATTAAGACATTTAATGCAGATTCCCAAACTGGCCTCCAGGGAGGCAACACGCACAGTCGGTCACATGTATTACATGAGGAGGACAGCTTCCTCATTACCACCTATCATGACTTTTCTCACGTCTCCTATTCTGAAAGCCCAATCATGATGTCTGGATGGCTGTTTTATTTTACAATTTCTGGTTGCCAGTGAAATGAAAACTTTTTTCATATGTTAATTAGTCATTTTTTGGGATGGTCTTAAATGTATGTTTCCAACAGATGCATTGCACATTTTTTTAAATAGTAAACTTGTCTAGTGAATTTAAAATGGGTATAATTTATGAAACCATGACTCGATAAACATTTTCACAAACCACATATTAGGTTAATGCAAAAGTAATGGCAGTTTTTGCAAAAACCGCAACACTTTTGCACCAACTTAATAGTTGCATGTAAGGAATATACGTGTGTGTGTGTGTGTGTGTGTGTGTGTGTATGTGAAGTCTTCTATTCTCTAAGCCAACACTTCAGCCAATATTTTCAAGTGTTTCCCATATGAATAGGTTTCTAATTAACGCAACATCCTTTTAGCTCTCCTATGCATTTGCTCTATTTTAAAAGGATTTTCAGAAACTGAGATGCCAGCAGCTGATCACAAATCTCCAGATGCAAGAAAAGATATTGGTGGAACTTTTGCCTGTTTTCTGGACAATAAATATTTGCTAATGTAAGATAAGTAAAATTCAGGATATATTAAAGACCATGAACACCTGCTCAAATCCATTTTGTGCCATTTATTATCTTATATGACACTGCATAAGGCAATCTTTCTGAATCTGTTAACCTACCTATAAAATGGGGATTATAATATCAACTTGAGGCTTATTATAATGAAAAATGAGATTATATATGTGAAGAGCTTGTTTAACACAATGCCAAACATAAGGTAAATATATAAGAAAAATATACAAAATTCAAACATTTTTATCATTTATTATTTCCACTGCCTTTAGGTCCTGTGCACGTGACCGCCTATAAAACCAGGCCTCTCCTATACTGAATGCATATAGTCTTTTTAAAATATAAAAGTAAATTTTGTTTAGTATTATTATATTTCATTGTGTTAGTCTGGGCCCATCCTTCTAGTTTGCTCAGATGTCTGAATCCTGATTCTGGCAAAAAATATATTCATATTTCTTCCTGTTTTATATTTTCTGCATATTCAGACTGACATCATAGTCCTATGTCATTATCAGTTTTGTTAAAACTCCAGTCAAATTACTTTCTTACTCAGACCCTGTATCCAGATTGCCAAATCATGCAAGACCAAAACTATACAACTGTGCTGACTGCACTCTCTTCAGATTTGTAACTACAACTATCAAATGGGTACCCACCCTTTCCAGACATCCTTACTACAATTCTGCAGTAAATATGCTTTCTCACTTTACCAGATGATTATTACTACATACATTTTCTCCCCTCAAATCTCTAACATACCCTTCACTCATACTTAATGGAGAATTTTGCTTCATACTTCACAGTGAAAAAATACATAATCGGATAAGAATAATCCATCTTCTTTCCAACAAATCCATGAGACTACCTACATTTGCAACCACAGATTCTGCCTTTATCTTGTATAACGGAAGGCCACACCTTCAACTGAGACATGGGGTCCTGTCTCTCCTAAGGTCCACATGAACTTCCATCCTGTGTTCATTCCTTTTATACAGTTTCTTCCTTTCAACTGCTTAGATCATTCATATTGTATACTAGCATACCTTAAAAGCAGCCATCTGAAAACAGGCGTGCACACGTGTACACACGCACACGCATGCGTGTGCACACACACTTTCTCTGGACCTTTCTCCACTCCCAATAACTGCCCCATTTCCATTTGCCTTTATAGCAAAACTCCTTGAGTTGTCTTGAATTATTTTTCCATTCTCTCCCTCTTTATTCTTTCCTCAGTCCACCCAAGTGAGGGCTGTAATCCTGCTACTCAATAGATAACAGCTCTTTTCACAGTCATGTGATCTACATCTTGCCCAAACAAATTGTCAATTCCCTATTTTCACATTAGGTGGCTTTACTGCAGCATTTGTTGACCACTCCCACTCTGTCCTCAAATACTTTCTCCTCCAGGCTTCTGTGATATCACACCCGCCTGACTCCCACACTGCTACCTCACTGACTACAGCTTCTTAATCTCTTTTTGTCTCCTCTTCCTCTTATAGGCCTTTAAATTCTGGGGTGTCCCGGGGCTCTCTCATGGCCTACTTCACTCTCAATTTCTCCAGTGGTAATCTTCCCAATATGGTGGCCTTTAATATCATTTACAGGTGGCTTAGTTCAGATCTCTCCCCTGACCTACTGATTCCCATATCCAAGTCGCTATCTTCTCTCATTGGGATGATTATCACAATTTATGACATCTTCTTGACACTTTTCTTGCTCCCTTCTCCACAAAGAAGCCACAGAGATTGTACATTTTATCACCACCCTGTTTACAATCCTCCAGTCACTTCTCACGGCGAGTGGAAAAAGGTCTGGACTTCTTGCCCCCTCATTTTCCTCCTCCATTTCAAATGTGCATTTTCATTCTTCCCGTGCTCATTCTGCTCCAGCCACATTGGCCTTTTTATTTGCAGTTTCTTAAATATGCCAAGCATGTTTCCCCCTTGGGATTTTGCAGGCACCAATCCTTTTGCTGGAAATGATATTCTGTCTCATTCACATTGATAATCCACTAATATCCCCTAGAGAAGCCTCCCCTAACCCCTCTAGCTAAAATCCTGCCCTCCTTCGCCCATTCTTACTCTTTTCATTATTCCGTTTTCCTCATAACAATTATCTGTATGTAAAATTAGGTATGTTAACTATCTGCTGCCTCATCTAACTACAACACAAGTCCATTGATGGAGCTTTAAATGTTCACCAATATATTCCTAGCATTTATGTTATACAGTAGGTGCTCATTAATATTTGTTGACTGACTACTCTCACCAGTATTTTCTCAGCATCCAAAGTTCGTCAAAGATTATTCACAATAAATTAATGACACAAAGATCTTACATTATCACAAATTAATCATCAAACCTATGATGTCAATAATATAAATTTAATAAATTAGGACTATAAATTGTCTTTTACCTTACAGATAATATTGCTGATTTCACATATCTACAGTTAAAGAAAACCCAACAGTACAATAAAACTACAAATTATGATAAAAGTTAAATAGAAAAGAACAACAAAACCACTTCAGATGAATTAAAACTCCACTCAAATTTTTGTCAAATAGTAACTCAAAAGTATAATTACACACTGTTTACTAAACAACCTTACACACAGTATTGAAACTTAGAACATGCAGCCAAAACTCTATTCAGAGACAAAATCACAATCATGTATGCTTTATTATTAAAAACAAACAAAAAATAGTCAGCATTAAATTGAACAAGTTGGAAAATTATAAAACTAAGCAAAGAAGAATATAATATTTTATAAAGTCAAGAATTAATATGGAGAACCAAATATGTTATTGTTACATTTAGGAGTTTCTTCTTTAATGAATCAGACAATAAAACAGAATTCTGTAATATAAAAGATGAGAAAACAAACAAAATTAGAAATGAGACGACATATAGTTAACAGACAAAAGATTAAATTATCTTAAGAGATTCTTAGTATGCTTTTATAATAGTAGATTTGTATCAATTATGGATGTTATGTATAGGAAATATAACACCAAAATAATAAAATCCCATCTGACCAGTATCTACAGGATAAACTGGAAAAAAATTAAAAAATTTTCTCCACAATAGTTCTGGCTTCAGAGAGTTTTATATACCTTTTTCCCTAGATTTTAAGAGTAAGCTTCTTTTATTCAGAATCTCTCAGAAATTATAATAGTCTAATACATATTTTAAATCTCCAAGAAATGAATAGGCTATACAGGACTTCCCAAGCTTACTTCACCCTTGAATCTTTTTTTCCCCCTTGAGCTTCTCCTGGGGCTAGTATTAAAAGGAACAAACTTTTCAATATATCACTATAAACCAATCTCACTCATGAATAGAAATGTGAAAATCCTAAAAATATATATTAGGAAATGGAACTTAATGAAAAATTTAAAGACTCAGGCATTACTACCAACTAGGATTTTTTCCTAAGATAACTTTCTATGAGAAATACTAAGAGACTACTTGCATTTAATACTATATATAAACTGACTGCTAATAAATGCCAGGCATCTCCTCTGAGCTACAGTTGCTCTCTTGATATCTCAGATTTTGAAATCTGGATGTGCTCTCAAATCTTCTCTTCCCCCAAAGTTCCCTCCTACTAGTAAATGGCAGCTTCTTCCAAAGAGATGCTTGTGCCAGATGCCTAGGTGTCATTCACGACATCTCTTTCTCCCCTACCTCATTTCCAATCAGTCAGTTCTGTCAATGCAGCCAGTTAATAGCTCCCAGTTGTTCCTCTATTCCATCTTTCTAGTCCAGGATGTCATCACCTCTTATCTGTATCACAAAAACCTAACTCCTGCACTTGTTCCTCTCTACTCTCCATTCTGCAGCCAAACCAAACCACATTACTCCCCTTCAGTGGTTCCCTGCTGCATTAAAGACTGACAAAGCAACCCTAACATGGCCTGTAGGATCATAAATGACCTGGCCCCTGATTCTTGCCCATCAGGCTCCAGCTATCTATTCCATGAACACACAAAGCTTCTCCCTACCTCAGAGTCTTGGCATATGCTGTTCACTCTGCCTGGAACAATCTCCCCTTCTCCCTTCACCTACTCTATTTCTATACATTCTTCTAGTGTTAGTTTTGACCATTCCCTGAATTCCCCAAATGGACAGGTCACTTTATTATAAATTCTCACAGAAGTTGTAATTAGCAGTTGTGATTAAGTAATTACTGTTTGTTATAAGTCTCTCTTGCTATACTGTGAATTCCATGAGAATAGGGGACATGTTCCTCTTAGAATCTAAGCACAGTGCTGGTGTTTGGTAAATAATTTCCAATGAATGCATGACAGAATAAAGTGTTCGCCAATGGCTGAATTAGCTTAGTATCCCTCATTTATTTAAAATACTTTTCCTTGGTCAGACATAGTGGCTCATGTAATCCCAGCACTTTGGGAGGCTGAGGCAGGAGGATGGCTTGAGCCCAGGAGTTAGAGACTGCAAATGAGCTGTGATAGTGCCACTGCACCACAGCCTGGCAACAGAGCAAGATCTTGTCTCAAAAAATATGTGTGTGTGTGTGTGTGTGTGCATGTGTGTGTATATATATATATATATATATTTATATATATTATATATGCTTTTTTCCTTATCTTTCTATAGCATCCTCAAAGATCAATGCAACAACCATTTAAATTGGAGGTTGACCGTTGCCTTTTGTCTCAAAGTACCATGATTCATTGCCAAAAGGATGAGTTTTTTGGACCTCAGTTGATTTGATATTTGATCTATGTCATTTCCTTCTCTTGATATAGCAAAGAGCAAATGATAATAAAACATGAATAGAAAATTAAATAAAAATTAAAAATTTGTAGAAAAATATTTTTAAATATAAGAGCATTGCAAAACACATTTACTGTAAGTGCAGCTGCAGAGTCAGCTGAGTCACCACTAGTCCTGACCTTCTCTGGCTGCCAGTGGCCGTGGTGCCAGGTCCTTGTCAGCATTAATCACAGTAACGAGTAATGAGCTGAAAGTGTGAATTTTGGTTATAACTGTGGGGGTCTTATTTATGGTGAAAAAGGTCATAAAGAAAATAGATTACAATTTAAATGGTAGAAACCTCTCACAACATAGGATGTTTAATATCTAACTATTTTTTCTCATCCCCAAATGCTAAAATAATCTGATGTCATATAAACAAAGAAAATATCTAAACAAAAATAGAAAATGTGGGAGTGATGAGTTAGTGGGAACTTGATCTCTTGGCCTCTTGAAGGGACTTCAGCTCTTGGCCCCTTTTCCTTAGCCTTCATTTTCTTCCCCTCAAAAGAGGAGGACTGGCTGATTTGACTGGTGAGCTATAAAGGAGAAATTGAACAAGATGTGCCTGCAGGACACAGGCATTTCTCTCCTATTCCAAGATGTTCTGGTGAGCTCTGCCCTCTAGTAGAGGCCTGCGGTTGCTCAGCTGTGGTTGTGATTACTGGGAGTTGAAGTATGAGCAAGACATTTGGCCACAGATCTGGATCTATTTGTTTCATGCCTTATCTGTTTGCTTTTTGTGTACTGCTTCTAAAAACAGCAACAGCAACAATTTTAACTAGACAGGGGAAGTAACTGGTATGATTAATTGCCCCCCTAAAACTCCAATAGTGAGGGATGTCTTTGAAAGGAGGGTGATGGTTTTGGTTCCAGATGGATTAAAGAGGAAGCGACAGAAGGCCTTCACAGTGAAAATGCCCAGTAGGCAGTTGGAGATGTGGGGCTGGTGTCTCAGGGTAATAAATAATAACCATATTGCTTGTGGCTGTGATGCTGGGTGCCATGTGAATTTATTTTATTTTAGTACAACTTATTAGCTTCATTAAACTATTTTCCCATAGGAGGACAAGCCAAACAGCCACAGGTCATGTGTCTACTTGGGCATAACCAATAGCAGGCAAATTAGCCAATATTACAATGTCATTTTTAAAAAGTTGTTGTTGCAATCCAAATTTCATTTAGCGCAAATCAATGAAAGGAGTGGAATGGAATAAAAGGAACTGGTGAAGAAAGCAGAGAGAACCACAATTATTCTCAGTCTGTCTCATTTATTAGGTCAGAATATATGGTAATAGCCTGCTGAAACTCAGCATTTCTAAAATCGGAGGAATAAATAGAGAGAGAGGCCATTGCTCCACCCATGCCATGCCTTTTCACATGACAGGAAAAATTGCTGCCCAGTCTGTGCTAGCTTGGCCTCTTCCTTCCATATTTACTATGTATAAAAATTACTCTATGTGGGATCTTTCATTTGAGTTAATGACTAAATTATATATATATATATATATAAAAATAACTCACTTTAAAATTTCTAAAAAATAAGATCTTTGAGGAACTATCAATGCAAGGCAAGCAGCATCTTATCCCAGAAGGCATAACGTAGGTCAAGAAGCCAAAAAACAACAATAGTGAAATAATATGGACAGTTGCAGATTCATGTTATCCCACAAACACCCAGAGGGAGTTAGATGTGAGCTCTAAGAGCCTGGGACTGCGTTGGGGCTGTCTGTTAGTTTATCAGCATTAAGGTACTGTGAAACAGAAAAGGGTGGAGGAAAATTTCAGAAGAATGAGAGTGGTAGGATTATGGTGCCAATGATTTTATGTAATGGTTCCCCACAAAACTCAGCTTTCAAATTATTTCTAAATTATTACCTCTTGGTATTATTGTTGTTATTTAAACTCATGTCAAGTCATATCAAAGTGAGTTCCTTGAACTGATTTTGAAAAGTTTTATATGAGCCTTTATTATATGGAAAAATAGGTCTTCATACTACTGCTCTGTCTGAGGCTTCAAAAAGATGTCTTGGATGCATCTGGGAAGTTTGGGCCTTTGCGAATAGGGTTGCCTAAGATGTACTTGGGCCCAAGATGCTGTGTCCCCTGGCCCCACCCAGGGAAATCACCACCACCACCACCACCTTCATTCAGACTCTGCAGCACCCCACTGCTAACACTCAGTGAGATTGGGATGGGGTGAGTTTTTTTTTGTTTTTTTTTTTTTTTTTTGAGACGGAGTCTCGCTCTGTCGCCCAGGCTGGAGTGCAGTGGTGCAATCTCGGCTCACTGCAAGCTCCGCCTCCCGGGTTCAAGCCATTCTCCTGCCTCAGCCTCCCAAGTAGCTGGGACTACAGGCGCCCACCACTACGCCCGGCAAATTTTTTGTATTTTTAGTAGAGACGGGGTTTCACCGTGTTAGCCAGGATGGTCTCGATCTCCTGACCTCGTGATCCGCCTGCCTCGGCCTCCCAAAGTGCTGGGATTACAGGCGTGAGCCACCGCGCCCGGCCGGGATGGGGTGAGTTTTGCCCAAAATTATTTATGGCCCAAAGTCTGGGCCACGTCAGTAGTCTTGCTGCAAAAAGTTGGTAAAAACCTGGTCTCCATGAGGCTTGGCTATAGAGTGATTCGTTTGGGGAGGCCATTTCAGGTGAACTGATAGTTTTCAACATAATGGATATAACCAACACTTCAATGAAAAAATATCATTCTCAATTTTAAAAAGTCATGCACTTCGGTGGCAACCTGTGTTTGGCATGAGTGATATTTCAGCAGACAGATGATGACACTGCTGGTGACGGTCCTGAGGTCAGGGACTGTATGGCATGCCCTTCATCCCTTTAGGCCTTTTCATCCATTGTTGCCTCTATTCCCCTGAGTGCTTCACCACCTGGTAAATTTCTACTCACCCTTACAGCCTCAACTGGAATATTCCTTCCTCTGAGTCTAGCCCACTTAGCAATAATTGCATAAATTATTCTCCCTCTGTATTCACTTAATGCCTTACTTATACATCCACTGAGTTGAACCATAACTCCCTTCTATTTGTGGGATTTATTGTCCTCAGAGGTGGTAAAAGTATAAACATTTTAGAGTTGATTTACATAAAAATCATGGATAAGAGAACCATAATGGACTAGTAAAAACAGTAGCAATTTTTAGGCATATCTTCAACCTGAAAGTTTCTATTAAGGGAGACTTCCATGCCAAGTGTCTCTGTAGAAGATAATGGAAGGACAAACGAATTATGTAACTGATTACATGACAAGTCATTCTGTATAATATTCTTATGGTATTCATTTCTTGATTTATTTGATAAACATGTGTTGAGGAGCTATGTGCCAGGTATTGTGCTAGGCCCTTCGTGGTACATAGCGATGAACAGAGATAAGGTCGCTATTCTCATGAAGCTTATATTCTGGCATTACAGAGAGAAAAAAAAGGATGGTAAATGGATTGCTAAGAAGGACACTAACAATCATTTATTTAGACTTCACTGTCAAGGTACCAAGTAAATCTCAATATCCCAATGACATTTTCCTCTTTCCCCTAAAAACAAAACAAAAAACAGACATTTGTTTTATTCCAGTAAGTTTCATCATTTTAACAATTACTCAAAAGGCTGAAAATAATTCATAACCCAGATAAAGAAAATATTTACAAAGCTCCTAGTGGTTTTTAAAAATTGTTGTTTAAAAACGTACTCTACAAAGGCGTCTTTGACCAGATGGCTGTTTCAAAGAACAATGATTTCATGTTTTAAAACTAACTTTAAAATTGAGATGTCTTTGCCTTCCAGGAAAACGTAGCAGCTGTGAGATTATTTAACTTCTTTTTCTTCCACGTTTTCCTGGATTTAATTTTAAGCAAAAACAATATATAAAAGAGAAAATTGTAGCAACACAGAACAAAACCTATTGCAAAACAAGCAATTGCACATTTTTAACCACAATGAAAACCCAAAGGCAACCTTTATAAAAACTTAGCTGAGGAAGGAGACAACATAGCACTTTCCTAGGGAAATTTGCCTCTTCCCTGCTAAATTTAGAATATAACCCTCTTACATCTCAATAAAATCAACATTGACTTGGTTTTCTTTTTTTTTTTTTTTTTTTTTGAGATGGAGTCTCACTCTATCACCCAGGCTGGAGTGCAGTGGCATGATCTCAGCTCACTGCAACCTCCGCCTCCTGGTTTCAAGTGATTTTCCTGCCTCAGCCTCCTCAGTAGCTGGGACTACAAGTGCCTGCCACCATGCCTGCCTAATTTTTGTATTTTTAGTAGAGACGGCATTTCAGCATCTTGGCCAGGATGGTCTCGATCTCTTAACCTCATGATCTGCCCGCCTTGGCTTCCCAAAGTGCTGGGATTACAGGTGTGAGCCACCGTGCCCGGCCTGACTTGGTTTCCTATAGGAATGAATATACTTGAGGAATGACTGAAAAGGCTTCAGGAAATGGCAATGGAGGAATTAGCCGCAAGAAAGAATATAAGGTAACTGCTGTCTTGTGTCCTGTGTTGGTCAAGTCCTGCCAACCACTGTGTCCAGTTCTAGGAACTAAATAAAGAGGTGGGGCACAGTGGGAGGGAGCTGGAGAAAGCCTCCAAAGTGACTAAAGAGAAGAGAGATGAGGCTAAAAGGCTGAGGGAAGATATCTGCAAGATGACAGCAGCAGATGAAGCACTGTCTGAAGCAATATGGAGCCCCTGGCATTTTAGCCATTGCCATTGAGGAAAAAAATGAGAAGAAACTGACAATGTGGCACAAGGATATGAAGGATAATTTTCTGATAATGCAAAGAAGCCTCTGACAATCAGATCTGCCTGACTGTCAGTAACTAGCAACGCTCTAAGATGGTTGGAACCTGGAAAGGAAGAAGTTCTGGAGTAAAACAGGTGCAAGTTGATGCGATGCTACTTGATGGAACTGTGTGGGCATAAAAATATGTCCCACCCAAAGGTAAAGCCTGAAGCCCAAGACAGTCACATAAGCTGTCCAGGTGCCTGAACTGAAAGACTGTACTTTTCTTCTCTTATGAGGAACACATGTGGGTGTCCACTGGGGTACAGTTGCCAAACAAGACTGATGAACTGTACTGACAAACAAGGAACCTAAGACTCTCTCCAAGTAGAGTTAAGCCCAGCATCACAGTGGTTTAACAAAAGGTGCTTCCTGACAGAGATAAAGTCAGACTGACTTTTAAATATGTGGAGTAGATAAACAGAGATATCCCATCTGGAATATCCTTATCCCCTTATCAAATTTTTCACCAACTAGTTAAGTAAGCTCCTGGAAATTTCATTTTTTTAAGTCTTGAGGGCTTTAGGTTTCTACAAGAATTAGTATGATGTGATGGAAGGAATGTAGACATTGCAATCAGATAGAGAAATTCAAACCCTGATACTTGTTAATTATGTGTGGTAGTCTGTGACTTTGAACCAAGTTACTTAAGTTCTCGGGGA
Organism: Hylobates moloch; assembly: GCF_009828535.3. NCBI lineage: Eukaryota > Metazoa > Chordata > Mammalia > Primates > Hylobatidae > Hylobates > Hylobates moloch. Next base: position 61,532,710 of record NW_026652283.1, read on the forward strand.
CTCAATTTCTTTGTTGTTAAATGGGGATAGTACTAAGAGGGTTGTTTTAAGAATTTGAAATAATGTATGCAAAGCATTTAGCATGGTGACTGGTAGTGATTATTATTAAAATGCAAATGTTCCTGGAGAAAGTGATTAGTTCACAAGGCCATATTTCCAGATGATGTAATTAACTGAGAAAGGAAGATCAAAGAAGGAGGTAGACAGAACGAGCGGCGAGGATGAGCAACGGACAAGACAAAACACAAACTTCAGCTCCTCCACAGCTCTGCCCTGAGTTTGGTGGAAACACTGGGCTAAGCAGTCTTAGAAGCAAGTACTGCAATAGCTTTTCATCTTGCTAATGTATTTTAGATATGGTCTTGCCTACAGGTGGGCTATGACATCTCTTGGTCTCTTTCAATGCCAATGTTATATAATTTAGAAATTTCGGAGCAAAGAATTGGGAGGACCAAAAATTATATGTTAGATTTTTCTTTTTTAATTTTTGTAAATACGTAAGAGTTATACTCATTTATGGGGTACTGTGATATTTTGATACAAGTATTCAATGTATAATGATCAAATAAGTGTAACCGGGCTATCCATCACCCAAAACATTTATTATCTCTTTTTGTTAGGAACATTTATCTCAGTGAGAAAGAAACAAGTATAATACTGCCAAACAAAGAAGCTAACATTTAAGAACAGAAGTCTATAATTATGGAGTGGGGTCTGCAAACCAGCTCGAGTCATTGAAAAAAAAAATCCTAAGATCAAGTTCATTGGTACATTTTAAAAAGTAACAATAATTACTTATACTAAATACAATAGCTGTTAAGTAATTTATAGTACTAAATTATATATATCAATAATTTGGGCTCTAAGCTACTTTGTAGAGGCAAAGAGCTGATCCAGGAAATGTGTTTCCTTCTATTATAGCTCCGTATGGCTCAAGAATGCTTATGTTGGGGAAAATGGGGGTGTCAGCTCACAGATTACTTAATCTCCATTGGGGTAGGATTTTCCTGGTTACTTTCCTCTTGAGTTTGCCATTGTGATGATTCATTTGTGAACCATGGAGAAAGAAATCAATTTCAAGTGTAGAGTTCATCTGGAACTCTGTCATTTTTCCATCTCTTGAAATATTTCAGCAATCTCCTCAGTTCCTCTCCCTGTGTCTCACCTTACCATCCTTTCAATCCACTCTGTATTTCATTAAGTGGTATATCCTTCTCTATACTTCTGTCAGTACTCTTCTGAAAATCTGGAGGAATGTCTTGTTCTATAGCTTTAAAACTTCCCACAATTTAATTCTGCTATCACACTCTCCATTATCACACATACACACACACACACAATATTACCACATTTAGTTTGTCATAACTTCCAGTTATAAAGAGTCTCTTTCCATCAAAGCAAAACTTGCTGTTCCTTGAACATAATTTTCTGTCTCTGACCATGACTTCCCATATTCCAATCTCCAGATGTGGAATGCCACTTTTATCTAGTCCTTTCACCCATTTACAATATTTCAGGATAACTTAATTATTGATGCTTGGCTTGAACCATTCATTTCATCTCTCACTCTGTGTGTGCATGTGTGCATGCATGTGTGTGTTTCTAAAATCTGGATACTATTAATTTTCATGAATTTGAGTTTCAGTGATGCTCCTTATAAGATTTTCATAAATGTTTTTCTTTTTGTCTTTGTATTACTAGCCTGGAATTTCTTTGGATGACTTCTTAAACATCTAACACAATAAAACAATGTATGTAAAAGCAGAATGTAAAGTACGAAGTGCCATGTAATTATTCAGTACCATTTTTATATCCTCACAAAACATGTAGTTATCATTAAATAAATCCGTTGAAGCTTAAAACTGAGAGAAAAAATCCAGTAAGAAGTAAGCTGTAGGATATTCATAATCAAGACTAAAATGTATTCACTCACATGCTCATTCATTCCTTCATTCCTGAATAACTACCATATGCTAGGCAGTGTTCTAGGCCCTCAGGATAGAGCAGTGAATAAATTTTTAAAAAAAGATTAAGTTTTTGCCTTCACTGAACTTATACTAAAATGGAGAAGACAAAGCAAACAAAAATGAATAAAAATATCAAAAAGTAATAAGTGTCATGAACAAAATAGAGCAGGATAAAAGAACAGAGTGATGAAGGTGCCTCTTTAGATAGGGTGGTCAGAAAATGAGGTGGTGGCATTTGAAAACAGACATGAACTGAGGGGGTGGGGCATGACTCATGGGAGTTTCTGGGAAAGAACATTCCTGGTGAATGCAAAGGCCCTCAGACAGGAACAAGCTCAACATATTCAAGAAGCAGTAAGGAGGCCAGTATCACTGGAGCAGGGTGAACAATGGGGAGACTCAGAAATGAGTTCAGAGAAGGAGCCAGAAGCCAGACAATGGAGGGGCTCATAGGCCATGATAAATTTGAATTTTTTCGTCAGCTTGATGGAAAAATACAAGGACTTTAAGCAGAGGGGTCTGATAGGATCTGATCTATTTTTTTAAAAATACCACTCTGGTTGCTGCATGAAGAACACACTAACTGCAGGATGACAACAGCAAGGAGGAGGCTACTGCCAAAGTCAAAGAGATGCCTAGGCCGATGAGGCCAAGGGGTAAGAAAGAAGAGGCTGAATTCTAAATATATATATCCAAGGCAGAGTCATCATACATTTCTGAGAAACTGGGTGTGGAAAGTGAAGGCAAGAGAGAAATCAAAGGTGATGTTTAAGTTTCCAGCATGAGCAACTGGGAGATTGGAGGAGCATGTCTGGGTGGAAAGATCAAGAGTTTGATTTTAAGCTGGGGTTGGTAGGAAGGAGCCTGGATATAGATTTGAAGCCCAGAAGAGTAATCAGAGTTGGATGTGTACCTTTAGGGTCATCAGCATATAGATGGAACAAGCGCACTTAACATTTTCACGATAAAATTCGTGACTAAGGTGTTCAGGATCTTGCTGGAAATCAAGATTGATGATATTGACAACAGCAATGTAAAAGAACCAAGCACATGCATTTGCTAATTAATTTGTGCCAATTTGGGAATTATTCAAGTGCAAACACCCATACACTAGTATTCTGTGCAAACGTAGAGACATAAGAGACCCTTTTTGGGATACAATAGTCCACTATCCAAATATACTTAATTAAATATTTTTCTAAAGTTTGTGTATTTCAAATGAATATGCTTTACTCTAAGAATCTGTGTATTAAAAGGAACTGAAAAATGCTTCCATTTATTTTTCAATCCAACATAAATTAATTATTCTCAAGCTTTCTCACAAAATAATTGCTCCCTCCAAAGGTGGCAAAGCATCAATCCTTTCCTCAACACACACAATCATTTCCTACAATGAAGGGAGAAAAATGACATACAGTCTGGCGAGATTATGCTTATGAAACCAGTTTGCTAGTGAAAATAAGCAAAGTGAATTTCAGCAACAGAAAACTGGCCTAACTCCCCTGGGTTAAGCATGGGGAGACTGATCTCGTGTCTCAAGAAAAGTCGCAGTGATAATAGAAACTACCAGAGAAAGAACATTTTAACCTCCAAATTAAGTCAATCACTGTGGTCTGCTGGGGTTCTTCTCTAGTCAGCATGTGCTGGGGTTTGTTATGGAAACGCCACAGAACTTTAGAGGCAGTGAAGTAAATGGTACAATGAGACACTGGCTGAGTTTGTATACTTATGCAACAAGTCACATGCTGATATTCCTGATTTTTAACTCAAGGCAGGACACAGCAGGGATGTTTATGAGCTAAAGGGCTAGTGAATCACACACTTGCCTTCTCCCCAGTGGCATGGCAAAAAATGTGTAGTGAGTGCTTCCCTGAAGGTGACTACATTTGTTACAATTCAAACTTGTCCAACCCGTGGCCCGCGGGCCGCATGAGGCCCAGGATGGCTTTGAATGTGGTACAACATGAATTCATAAACTTGCTTAAAACATTGTGATGTTTTCTCGCAATTTGTTTTAGCTCATCAGCTATTGTTAGTTTTAGTGTATTTTATGTGTGGCCCAAGACAATTATTCTTCTTCCAATGTGGCCAGGGAAACCAAAAGATTGGGCACCCCTGCATTACATATTGTGAAACACTAATGGCCCTTTGAAGGGGCTATAAATGATGAGTTGTGATAGCATTAGTAAAGTAAGAAAATACTTGAAATATTGACTTTGGGCAGAAAAAAAATAGCTACTTATACACTTAAGGAAAATAGACTGGAGCATTCTTCATAAGTGCTTTGTCATTTTGATTCTCTTGTATCTTGAACAGAATACAAAAAAAGTAGAATTATGAGTCAAACTAAGTGTTCACTTCAACTGTATTTATACAACAGAAAACATCAGGAAAGGCAAAGAGGTTTTCCTTGCAATGAATCTCTGAGCTCAGAGATGCTTTCCTTTAGGAACAGGCTAATTTTTTATGCAGTCATAATTTTATATAAATTGTTTGGGAAGTATCTGTACCATCTCTCAGGGCTAATGTAATCTATTAGGAATATAATTGACAGAACTTCAGTGCAGCCTATATTTTTTTATTCAAGGCTTCTTATTCTAGTAGTTTTCAATTTGGGGGAAAATCACAGTCACATAATTCAATGACATTAACACTTCAAAACACGTCTCATCTTTTCATAATGAAGAATCCTAATCCTTTTGCTATTTTTATAAAAGATAATTCTCTTACCTCATCAATTATTTTAATTATTATTTACAGAATCTTTTCTGGTTATATTACACCTTTTCTTTGCAACTGACAAGTTTTTAATATATAATGTGTTAGGTTATAAAACACCATAATTTTGTACATCAGTAGTGTGTTTTCTATTCTTGATGATGTCTGCTTGACCACATCAACACATTGCATAGATACCTTCAGAACTAGTCTACAGAGACTCCTACACTCACTGCCTTTGATCAGACTCCAAGAATCTATGACTACAGTTTGGACTATTTTCCTTTAAATTTACATGACACCTCAGGTTTTTCCACATTTCAATTAGCCTGCCATTTTCCTGCTCACTACTAAAACCCTGTGAAATCCTCTAAAGATTGTCTTTTCACTACCCAAGTGAGCCTGATCTGCAAAATATGAGTTTTTGCAAAGTATTTCTGATTACTTATACAAATGTTAAGACTGGTTAGAGTCCTAGAAATCTAGAAAATTAGGATCATGAGAAATCTCATTTGTTAATGCTATATCATTAACAGAAATATCCATCTCTTTCCAATACACTACTAGAGTCATGAATGCAGAGAACAAGGACCATTTTTGTACCCATTAGCTCCTACCTCAGAGCCTAATACATAACAGATGCTTAATAAAGCACTTATAGGTTGAATAATTTCTACCCTTAATCTTTCTCAGAGACAGTTTTCTAGCCACATATTTTTTTAAAGAAAACACAATGAACTTTTTTTGAATTCCACCATGATTCATATTTTTGTCAATGGCTATTTTAAAGCTTAAATATGTACTTATTCATTGATTATTGTCACAAATACCTAACTTTCCAAACAACTCATAGAGTTGTAAGGCATGCTTTCCTCTCAAAGGAACTATCTTGCCTTTTGTCTAACTTATAATTCTCATAATCTTTATTGTAATTGACATCAGCTTACCTAATATGGAAGTGAGGTTCCCCATTTAGGATTCTGGGGATACTCTAACTCATAAGAAGAATCTCAGAAGCAGGTTGAAGGTATCAATAATAAACAGTGGTATCACACTCAAGACTGCTTTATAATTAACAAGAACGCTCACTTAACAAGGCCAGCTGGAACATAGTCCTACACAGACACACACACACACACACACACACACACACACACACACACACACACACACACATTAAGATTTTTTTTCTGTGATTATTACAAGCTAATTTATGTTACAGGATTTAAAAGAATTATAACACAATTTACACATAAATCTTCCTAAACATAATTTAAAATCTAATCCTTAATAATGCATTTCAAACTTCTTCCTGTTTAGAGAATATTAGAAAAATAAGTTATCGGAAAAAGTTATGAGGAAATGGTAGTGCAGAAAATAGTCAAGTGAGTATACACTATAGGGCTCACCTAAGCCAAATTCCCCCATCAGGCAGGACTCTCTTCTATGACATCATTCACAGATAGGATTTACAATTTTTTTCTTTTTGCCCAGACAGTCCCAGTTTATTGCCAAGTGCTGTCCCACACTAATTATTAATACTGTCCCCCTTTACTCTCAAGAGTGATGATAAATTAGGACACCCTACCAATAAGTTGTTATCTAGCTTCTGCTAAAGTGCTCTGGAAATGGGGGGAGGCTTGCTAACTCACAAGTTGCCCATTCTGTCTTTAAAAAGCTATACTAAAAATATATACTATATATGTAATACATAAAATCTTAAGAGTATTAAAAACTCTTCCTGATGATACGCTGATATCTTTTTCTGAGCCACTTTTACACATTACTAATTTAGTCCTCTGGAAAGACAACGCAGAATGCGAGTCCTTCAGCTCCATAAGGCTTTCCTTAATTTTTGACAAGTTAAACACAAAACACTTCAGTAAGAAAATACTCTTCAAGGAGATATTTCAAGGCAATAAAAATTATCTTTTAATAATAGATGATGTTACGGAACTATATTTCAGATGTTTTCATGGGATCCAGGTTCTCCAAAGGAGTAGCAGCACCTGACAGTTTGCTTTCTCAGACCTTCTGGCTTGAGTACACTATGTGTATTTCCATGGGCTGGAAACAAATATTTGTTTTCCAAGAGTGTTAGACCAGTTGAGCCATGTGAAAGAAAAAAACAATAATCAACTCTGGTGGGGAGAGGCAATAGAAGTTAGCAGGTAAGGTGGTTTTGAAAAGAGCAAGAAGGCTGAAATATCCACAACTGTATCTTTCTCAAGTTGTTTTTTCTTCATTTATGATTCAGGTGTTTGAAAGAAGGCACTATAAAGAAGCAGACATGCAGCATGCAAAAAAATCCAAATATTTTCCAGATTGTAGAAGAAAATTAGATTATGTTGAAAATAATTAATGATAAAATAACTTTAGTGACAAATATTGAGCCTGCATGTTCTTGTTCTGTATGTTCTATCATCTGTGTATTTACACAGATGATAGCCTCTGTGTTAGAGGTATAGTTAATGGAAATTTGATCTATCCAATAATTTAATAAGTATCTGGATCATGTGTTCTCATCTATGAGATATAAATGATATACACTTTGAATGGTTCTACCTAATGAGCCCACACTACTATAACTAATTCTACTTGTGCATCTAGCAACAGCTACACAGATGGCAAGTCAGAGTTGTCTAGGAATAATTAACCTTGACTAGACAGTGCATCTGGCAAATTCAACCTTATATTTGTGATGGCCAACAACAGAGCATTGCTTCAGGTCCCAGAACTGCTTGTTTACTAGTGTATAATGACAAAAATACAGAAACAAAGAGTAAGCAGTTGGAAGCACTTGTAGCAATTTGACACTGCTACGACATCCAAGCCATGATCAGTGGACTAGTCTGTCTTGTTCAAGTGTTTAGACCAGTTTGAGTGCTGCTGAACTCATGAGGTGAGTCTCATGCTGTGCAAGTTGCAAACTGCTCAGGCGTGCAATGGGACCTTGTATTGATCTGCAAGTAATTGAAAATTAAAAAAAAAAACAACCTTCACCAGAGAATGTTTAAAAAGCAGTGTTTCAGGGAAACTCTTGGTTTTAAATTTCTCATCATTTTGATCCAAGATGAAGGATATTAAGCAAATAACCCTTGGCATACATAGCATTTTGTAAAAAAAAAAAATCCAACAGCTCAATATTTCTTGGCTTTCATCACTTCTCAGATCTAGCACAGTGGAGGGGAAGGAAGGAAAGGTATGCATGATATCTTTACCCCAGACTACAAAAGTGGCTCTCTCATTTGAGACTGAAGCCCTGTGCCTTTCCCTTTTGGGCAGAATTAGAGAGCAAGGGATATGCTTATGTTGTTGGTGATAAGGCTGTCCTCTTTAGCCCCTTCTTCATTTCCACACATCCTTCTCAAACATCAACACATTTCCAGCATCTTCATCCCCTTTCAATCCTGAGCTAGTTAATGATTTCTCTCCCTGACACCATCTGCCCTGCATCATCACTCAGCAAAGAGCAATGGTAGTTAAAGGGAGTAAACAAATGCTCTGGAAATTCCATCACTGTTTCAGTTTTTATACTGGGGGTGAGTAGGAGGGGACTGAGTGACATGGCTTTCGATGCTAAGATAAATCTATCAATTTAGCTGACATGAGTTTGACTTTTCAGATGCATTCTGTCTTTACCATCCGCTTTATGACAGTGTGTAGGGGACATGAAAAATCAAATTTGGCGGGTGGAGCCAAGATGGCTGAATAGCAACAGCTCCGGTCTACAGCTCCCAGCGTGAGCGGCACAGAAGACGGGTGATTTCTGCATTTCTGTTTGAGGTACTGGGTTCATCTCACTAGGGAGTGCCAAACAGTGGGTGCAGGACAGTTGGTGCAGCGCACTGTGTGCGAGCCGAAGCAGGGTGAGGCATTGCCTCACTCGGGAAGTGCAAGAGGTCAGAGAGTTCCCTTTCCTAGTCAAAGAAAGGGGTAACAGATGGCACCTGGAAACCAGGGTCAGTCTCACCCTAATACTGCACTTTTCCAACAAGCTTGAAAAATGGCACACCAGGAGATTGTGTCCTGCACCTGGCTAGGAGGGTCCTATGCCCAAGGAATCTCCCTGATTGCTAGCACAGCAGTCTGAGATCAAACTGCAAGGTGGCAGTGAGGCTGTGGGAGGGGTGCCTGCCATTGCCCAGGCTTGCTTAGGTAAACAAAGCAGCCAGGAAGCTCGAACTGGGTGGAGCCCACCACAGCTCAAAGAGGCCTGCCTGCCTCTGTAGGCTTCACCTCTGGGGGCAGGGCACAGACACACAAAAATTCAGCAGGAACCTCGCAGACCTAAACGTCCTTGTCTGACTGACAGCTTTGAAGAGAGTAGTGGTTCTCCCAGCACGCAGCTGGATATCTGAGAATGGACAGACTGCCTCCTAAAGTGGGTCCCTGACCCCCGAGCAGCCTAACTGGGAGGCACCCCCCAGTAGGGACAGACTGACACCTCATTCGGCCAGGTACTCCTCTGAGACAAAACATTCAGAGGAACTATCAGACAGTTGAATTTGTGGTCTCACGAAAATCCACTGTTCTGCAGCCACCGCTGCTGACACTCAGCCAAACAGGGTCTGGAGTGGACCTCTAGCAAACTCCAACAGACCTGCAGCTGAGGGTCCTGTCTGGTAGAAGGAAAACTAACAAACAGAAAGGACATCCACACCAAAAACCCATCTGTACATCACCATCATCAATGACCAAAAGTAGATAAAACCACAAAGATGGGGAAAAAACAGAGCAGAAAAACTGGAAACTCTAAAAAGCAGAGCACCTCTCCTCCTCCAAAGGAACGCAGTTCCTCACCAGCAACGGAACAAAGCTGGATGGAGAATGACTTTGACGAGTTGAGAGAAGAAGGCTTCAGACGATCAAACTACTCCAAACTACGGGAGGAAATTCAAAACAATAGCAAAGAAGTTAAAAACTTTGAAAAAAAATTAGACAAATGGATAACTAGAATAACCAATGGAGAGAAGGGCTTAAAGGAGCTGATGGAGCTGAAAGCCAAGTTTCGAGAACTACGCAAAGATTGCAGAAGCCACGGGAGCCGATGCGATCAACTGGAAGAAAGGGTATCAGTGATGGAAGATGAAATGAATGAAATGAAGTGAGAAGGGAAGTTTAGAGAAAAAAGAATAAAAAGAAACGAACAAAGCCTCCAAGAAATTAGGGACTATGTGAAAAGCCCAAATCTACGTCTGATTGGTGTACCTGAAAATGACAGGGAGAATGGAACCAAGTTGGAAAACACTCTGCAAGATATTATCCAGGAGAACTTCCCCGATCTAGCAAGGCAGGCCAACATTCAGATTCAGGAACTACAGAGAATGCCACAAAGATACTCCTTGAGAAGAGCAACTCCAAGACACATAATTGTCAGATTCACCAAAGTTGAAATGAAGGAAAAAATGTTAAGGGTGGCCAGAGAGAAAGGTCGGGTTACCCACAAAGGGAAGCCCATCAGACTAACAGCTGATCTCTCGGCAGAAACTCTACAAGCCAGAAGAGAGTGGGGGCCGATATTCAACATTCTTAAAGAAAAGAATTTTCCACCCAGAATTTCATATCCAGCCAAACTAAGCTTCATAAGTGAAGGAGACATAAAATACTTTACAGACAAGCAAACGCTGAGTGATTTTGTCACCACCAGGCCTGCCCTAAAAGAGCTCCTGAAGGAAGCACTAAACATGGAAAGGAACAACCGGTACCAGCCACAGCAAAAACATGCCAAATTGTAAAGACCATCGAGGCTAGGAAGAAACTGCATCAACTAATGAGCAAAATAACCAATTAACATCATAATGACAGGATCAAATTCACACATAACAATATTAACTTTAAATGTAAATGGACTAAATGCTCCAATTAAAAGACACAGACTGGCAAACTGGATAAGGAGTCAAGACCCATCAGTGTGCTGTATTCAGGAAACCCATCTCATGTGCAGAGACACACATAGACTCAAAATAAAGGGATGGAGGAAGATCTATCAAGCAAATGGAAAACAAAAAAAGGCAGGGGTTGCAATCCTAGTCTCTGATAAAATAGACTTTAAACCAACAAAGATCAAAAGAGACAAAGAAGGCCATTACATAATGGTAAAGGGATCAATTCAACAAGAAGAGCTAACTATCCTAAATATATATGCACTTAATACAGGAGCACCCAGATTCATAAAGCAAGTCCTGAGTGACCTACAAAGGGACTTAAACACTCACACAATAATAATGGTAGATTTTAACACTCCACTGTCACCATTAGACAGATAAATGAGACAGAAAGTTAACAAGGATATCCAGGAATTGAACTCAGCTCTGCACCAAGTGGACCTAATAGACATCTACAGAACTCTCCACCCCAAATCAACAGAATATACAGTTTTTTCAGCACCACACCACACCTATTCCAAAATTGACCACATAGGTGGAAGTAAAGCTCTCCTCAGCAAATGTTAAAGAACAGAAATTATAACAAACTGTCTCTCAGACCACAGTGCAATCAAACTAGAACTCAGGATTAAGAAATTCACTTAAAACCACTCAACTACATGGAAACTGAACAACCTGCTCCTGAATGACTACTGGGTACATAATGAAATGAAGGCAGAAATAAAGATGTTCTTTGAAACCAATGAGAACAAAGACACAACATACCGGAATCTCTGGGACACATTCAAAGCAGTGTGTAGAGGGAAATTTATAGCACTAAATGCCCACAAGAGAAAGCAGGAAAGATCCAAAATTGACACCCTAACATCACAATTAAAAGAACTAGAAAAGCAAGAGCGAACACATTCAAAAGCTAGCAGAAGGCAAGAAATAACTAAAATCAGAGCAGAACTGAAGGAAATAGAGACACAAAAAAACCCTTCAAAAAATTAATGAATCCAGGAGCTGGTTTTTTGAAAAGATCAAGAAAATTGATGGACCACTAGCAAGACTAATAAAGAAGAAAAGAGAGAAGAATCAAATACACGCAATAAAAAATGATAAAGGCGATATCACCACCGATCCCACAGAAATACAATCTACCATCAGAGAATACTATAAACGCCTCTACGCAAATAAACTAGAAAATCTAGAAGAAATAGATAAATTCCTCGACACATACACCCTCTCAAGACTAAACCAGGAAGAAGTTGAATCTCTGAATAGACCAACAACAGGCTCTGAAATTGTGGCAATAATCAATAGCTTACCAACCAAAAAGAGTCCAGGACCTGATGGATTCACAGCCGAATTCTACCAGAGGTACAAGGAGGAACTGGTACCATTCCTTCTGAAACTATTCCAAACAATAGAAAAAGAGGGAATCCTCCCTAACACATTTTATGAGGCCAGCATCATCCTGATACCAAAGCCTGGCAGAGACACAACCAAAAAAGATAATTTCAGACCAATATCCTTGATGAACATTGATGCAAAAATCCTCAATAAAATACTGGCAAACCGAATCCAGCAGCACATCAAAAAGCTTATACACCATAATCAAGTGGGCTTCATCCCTGGGATGCAAGGCTGGTTCAACATACGCAAATCAATAAATGTAATCCAGCATATAAACAGAACCAAAGACAAAAACCACATGATTATCTCAAAAGATGCAGAAAAGGCCTTTGACAAAATTCAACAACCCTTCATGCTAAAAACTCTCAATAAATTAGGTATTAATGGGATGTATCTCAAAATAATAAGAGCTATCTATGACAAACCCACAGCCAATATCATACTGAATGGGCAAAAACTGGAAGCATTCGCTTTCAAAACTGGCACAAGACAGGGAAGCCCTCTCACACCGCTCCTATTCAACATAGTGCTGGAAGTTCTGGCCAGGGCAATCAGGCAGGAGAAGGAAATAGAGGGTATTCAATTAGGAAAAGAGGAAGTCAAATTGTCCCTGTTTGCAGATGACATGATTGTATATCTAGAAAACCCCATTGTCTCAGCCCAAAATCTCCTTAAGGTGATTAGCAACTTCAGCAACGTCTCAGGATACAAAATCAATGTACAAAAATCACAAGCATTCTTGTGCACCAATCACAGACAAACAGAGAGCCAAATCATGAGTGAACTCCCATTCACAATTGCTTCAAAGACAATAAAATACTTAGGAATCCAACTTAGAAGGGATGTGAAGGACCTCTTCAAGGAGAACTACAAACCACTGCTTAATGAAATAAAAGAGGATACAAACAAATGGAATAACATTCCATGCTCATGAGTTGGAAGAATCAATATTGTGAAAATGGCCATACTGCCCAAGGTAATTTATAGATTCAATGACATCCCCATCAAGCTACCAATGACTTTCTTCACAGAATTGGAAAAAACTACTTTAAAGTTCATATGGAACCAAAAAAGAGCCCGCATCGCCAAGTCAATCCTAAGCCAAAAGAACAAAGCTGGAGGTATCATGCTACCTGACTTCAAACAATACTACAAGGCTACAGTAACCAAAACAGCATGGTACTGGTACCACAACAGAGACATAGATCAATGGAACAGAACAGAGCCCTCAGAAATAATGCCACATATCTACAACTATCTGATCTTTGACAAACCTGACAAAAACAAGAAATGGGGAAAGGATTCCCTATTTAATAAATGGTGCTGGGAAAACTGGCTAGCCATATGTAGAAAGCTGAAACTGGATCCCTTCCTTACACCTTATACAAAAATTAATTCAAGATGGATTAAAGGCTTACATGTTAGACCTAAAACCATAAAAACCCTAGAAGAAAACCTAGGCAATACCATTCAGGACATAGGCGTGGGCAAGGACTTCATGTCTAAAACACCAAAAGCAATGGCAACAAAAGCCAAAATTGACAAATGGGATCTAATGAAACTAAAGAGCTTCTGCGCAGCAAAAGAAACTACCATCAGAGTGAACAGGCAACCTACAGAATGGGAGAAAATTTTTGCAACCTATTCATCTGACAAAGGGCTAATATCCAGAGTCTACAATGAACTCAAACAAATTTACAAGAAAAAAACAAACAACCCCATTAAAAAGTGGGCAAAGGACATGAACAGACACTTCTCAAAAGAAGACATTTATGCAGCCAAAAAACACATGAAAAAATGCTCATCATCACTGGCCATCAGAGAAGTGCAAATCAAAACCACAATGAGATACCATCTCAAACCAGTTAGAATGGCCATCATTAAAAAGTCAGGAAACAACAGGTGCTGGAGAAGATGTGGAGAAATAGGAACACTTTTATACAGTTGGTGGGACTGTAAACTAGTTCAACCATTGTGGAAGTCAGTGTGGCAATTCCTCAGGGATCTAGAACTAGAAATAGCATTTGACCCAGCCATCCCATTACTGGGTATATACCCAAAGGACTATAAATCATGCCGCTATAAAGACACATGCACACGTATGTTTGTTGTGGCACTATTCACAATAGAAAGACTTGGAACCAACCCAAATGTCCAACAATGATAGACTGGATTAAGAAAATGTGGCACATATACACCATGGAATACTATGCAGCCATAAAAAATGATGAGTTCATGTCCTTTGTAGGGACATGGATGAAACTGGAAACCATCATTCTCAGTAAACTATTGCAAGGACAAAAAACCAAACACTGCATGTTCTCACTCATAGGTGGGAATTGAACAATGAGAACTCATGGACACAGGAAGGGGAACATCACACTCTGGGGACTGTTGTGGGTTGGGGGGAGGGGGAGGGGCAGCATTAGGAGATATACCTAATGCTAAATGATGAGTTAATGGGTGCAGCAAACCAACACGGCACATGGATACATATATAACAAACCTACACATTGTGCACATGTACCCTAAAACCTAAATTATAATTATAATAATAAAAAAGAATGTTAATAGTGCATAGGGTGTGCTATAGAAAATAAAACTTGTAGTCCTTGGTGAGAAAAAAAAAAAGAAAAATGAAATTTGGCAATCAATGTAATATTGATTCTTCACAAGTAAGAGAAACATCCAACAGACTTACTTATGCAATATGCACACCCCCCATCGCATGAAAATACAGCTTAAGCTGATGTGACACCACTAAATCATTGTATCACGTACTGCCTAACTGCCATTTCACAATTGCCTAACTGCCATTCCTCAAAGCATTGTCTGGGGACTACTGGGGTCCACAGGACTCTTTCAGGAGTTCCCCAAGATCCTTTCAGATGTTTCTCCAGATCAAAACCATTGTCATAATACTAGTTTGCTTTTTTCACTTTCATTCTGTTATGAATATGCAGAGAAGTTTATCAAAAAGGGACATAATGTGATGATGTTATTACCAGGCAATTAATGGAAAGTAAAGTTGTGTACTAGAAATTTGAGAGAGAGTATGTGCATTTTCTGAGATTAACTCATTTGTTCTCACTACTTCTACCACACTCTTAATAACTATTTCTGTTTATACTTGCTATAATCTTAGTTAACCTCATTATCATCCAATACATTGTGATTTTGACATCCTAAAGTTTCCTTTGGGCCTATGTACAGACACAACAAGAAGTAAGTGTATCTTTTTGTCTTGTTTTGCAATGCTTTAATTTACAAAACTTGTATTTTTAAAATTTTTATCTAAAATGTATTATTTTAGGATTTAGGAATTCTAAAATAAAAGAAAATGTATTTTCCTTATGTTTAAGGATGGCTCATTGGCTTAAAAACGGGAGATTTGAAGAGAAACTTTCTCAATCCTAGCTGCAACAGCTACATCTAAAGATATTGAAGAAGGTAAGACTGACATGTCAGAGTTAGTGCTCTGACTCCTAGAAGGAAGGCATCTAATGCAAAGGAACAGGACAAAACTATAAATAACAAAAAATTAAAAATACGAATAAAGCTATCTTTCTCTTATTTTTTAATATATGTATATAATTTACCTATTGTCTTTTGCAATTGAACACTTGAACAGCATTTTAATGCCACTTAAGTTACAGCCTCATTTTGAGATGAATCATTGAACATTTAAAGAAAAAAGAATAAAATATTTTAGACATAGGTATGTTCTTTGTAAGCCCAATATTGTTTGTTAGGGCTTTTCAAACTAGAAGTGAAAAAGTCCTTGAAGCATTTTATAGGATAAATCATTGTTCTGCATTAGCTGGAGAAGTGCACACTAGCTGAGAGGCTAAAAGCTTTTGTACAGTTGACATTGCTGAATGTCTACTGGATAACAAAAGTCAGGAAAAAGAAATGACTATAATTTTAAAATGACAGAGTTAATTTGTCTAATTAAATATTTAGTTGCTGCTATGAAACATGAGTTTAGAACTCTAATCTGCAGAATTATACTTTTGCCCTAAAATGGACAAATCTAAAGAATGACACTTGTTTTGATTCTATTTGTCTGGTATCAGTACTAACTAATCCTCAAAGATATTCATTTAAATGAGTTCTTATCAACGAACACAGGTATTACTGAAATAGTCAAAGTGTAGAATCACTTTAATTTCATGGTTTATAAAGCAACAAATATATTAACATTGCACTGATGGTGCAAAGGCAAGGGTGGGTGCCCTAGCATTAAGCCAAGGCAACATCACAATGAGGTACTGACTGATGGTCATTGTAGCCTTCACTGCTATGTCGTCACAGTTTTAAAAAAAAGCAAGTTTCACTTAAAGATATCCTGATGAAGCAGTTAAAAATATCAATTCTATTATATCCAAAGATTAAATTTTAATTTAGATTCATATATTCTAGGTAATAATTATGTATTAATTATAGTATAAACGAATATTTTCTAGAGATTAAATTTTAATATTCCATGTCACAAAATAAGAAGTACACACAAGCATTTCTGCTGTATCCTGAAGTGCTTGTCTCAAGCAAAGCAGCTGTAAGGTGAAGCAGCTGCTGTTTTTCATGGGATTCCGTTTTTACTTGAAAAACTGGCTAACAATCTATCGTTACTAAAACTTCAGTTTTTGGCAGATATTTTCTCAAAAATAAACAAAATAAGCCTGTCACTTAAAGGAAAACAACTGACACTATTTGTGGCCAATGATAAATTTTTGTGTTAGAATTTTGGAAAACTCATATCTATCACCATGGGCTTGACACCTTCCCTTTTTCTGATAAGACTGGTGGATATTAATGAATGTAATTCTTAAGCATTGTAGAATGAAATGTATAAACATTTGAAAGATCTGTGTAAATCAGTGAACCAATATTTTCCAAATGACAAATGTATGATGCTACAAAATCATTCATAAGTAAAAGATCCATTTAAAGTGCATGATAGACCAATGAATCAGTGTAGCAGAATACAGAAAGCTCATTGATATGATTTCAGATCCCTCATTGCAACTAACTTTTAAGAAACGATTACTTGTTGAGTTTTGGTGGAATATCAAAGAAGAAGATCCACAATTTTAAAAGGCTATTAAAATACTCTTCCATTTTCTAACTACACATCTCTGTGAGGCCAGGTTTTCTTCATTGATTTCAACCAAAACAACATATTGTAACAGATTGAAAGCAGAAGCAGCTATGGGTATCCAGCTGTCTTCTGTTAAACTACACATTAAGAAGATTTGCAAAATTGTAAAAAAGATGCCACTCTTCTCAATAATTTTTAAAGTAAAACATACAATTTATGTTAAAATGGGTTTATTACGGTTAGTTTTAGATAAATTAATATTTTAAAACTTCTCATTTTTAATTTCTAACAATAAATATAATTGGTGGTGTTGATAAAAGCTTATCAACAGGCTTTCTAGAGAAAGGAGAAGCTATGATTTTTAGCATTTGCTAGTTTTCTGGTATAAATACTCGCACTATGGCCAGTTTCAAACAACAATGTGAAGTCAACCAACTCACAATATTCCTGATACAATCCACACACAGTCCACATAAACAAAAGCTCTTTGGGGTCTTCAACAATTTTTAAGGAGGACTCCTTTTCACTCTCCTTGGAGAGCCATTGGTGCAGACCTTATGTAGCCAATTTATTTTAAATCCACAATCTAATTAAAATGAAGAAATATTTTAACTACCTTAGTACACTGATGATAGAGCAACTTATCTATTTTCTGAAGCAAAATCACTTTATAATATTAAAAAGAGTTTAGGCTAATATCTGGTAGTATAACACACATCACTCATACTCTTACCTATAAAAGATTTTAGTGAGGTGTGGATTTAACACACACTGAGAGCAAAGGCAGTTACTTGTTTGAATAGTCAAAACCACTCTCTGCAACTGCATTTTTTGAAACTGTTCCTTTATACGCACAGTACTTTTTTTTTTTAGATTCTAAGTAATAAACACAGGCAGTTTCAAAATTAGAAAAGAAAGAAAGGAGAAAAACTCACTACAGTTAGACGTTGCAAATATTTTCTTCATGAAACTATGCATCTGCTCAGAGTCAGCTGCAGAGAGTGACGTTTTCTACTAAGGCTTGTACCATGACCGTTCCCTTTGCTGAGGCTGTGTGTTAATTAAAATTGATTACACATGCCAGTAAATAGTTCCCCTTTGAATGCAGCAAGTTGAAGCAGAATAATATATGTGTAAGGAATATAATTCAAACCTTCACAGTATTTTCTTTCAGCAGGTATAGTTACTGAAGACATTCTTTATGGGTAAGTTGATGTCACCATAAGTCAACTAAAGAAAACTGAAAATATATTAGACATGCAATGTTAAGTCACACAAAGATTCTTATTTGTAAATTGTTATTTTTAAAAGACAGGTTTATCATTAATATCTTGAGTGCATGATTGAGGTAGCTCAATTATCTTCATTTAGCATCATAGTTACAAGTGCTATTTGGCTTAAAGGCTTTTTTTTTTTTTTTCAAATTCAAGAACTCCTAGGCAAGGTGTTATTACTTTAGTAATGTCAGGATAGTATATGGTAACACTGCTAATAATGGAAAACACTTACGGCTGCCAGAGATGCCATTATTCAACTCTAACTGAATTGAAACAGCAATAGACTTGAAGAACAGTCCTCTTTGGACTTTTTATGTTTATTCTACTATTTGACGTAAGTTTTTTTCTTACTATATTCTACATGTCATCGCTAAAAACCTTATTATTCCAATAGTCAATAAAACATGCCCTTAGTTTCCTTTATTTTTGTTCTTGGGAGGCCTCTAAGACGGCCAAAGATATATTGGTATTTAGACATTTCCTTCAGGCTAGGCCCAGCTAGGGACATTTTCACAATCCTGCTTATTCATTTCTGAAGAGCTCTGCTCCCTAGATTGTTGACTGAAATACCTGAACATTTGCTGTCTTACTACTGGCTTCAGCCTGGGGGTCCCACGCTATCACAAATTCACAAAATCACCACCACACTGGCTAAAATGAAGCTGCAGCACACAACTCACTTTAATTTCATCCTTAACATAAGTAACCAAAATATAAACTTCTTCTTTGAAATAAAAGCCTGAAACAAGACAGACAATATCTTGAATCCAGTTCTTTAGAATGACTAATAGCTTTCAAAAAGAAAAGCTAATTTTTTAACAAAGGCTAGCAATTATTTGTATCAATCTCTTTTAGGTAGAATAGTGATCAATCTCTTTTAGGTAGACTAGTGATCTACCAGACTTTCTCTTACAGCTTACCACTACAGTGTCTCATTTAAAGCATGTCTCTTAGAATTGATCACATTTTTTCTGTAGCATGTTTACAACTAGCGATTGGGTCCCCTATCGTTAATGAACAGCAGCTGGGGTTGTTCTATGGCTCCCAAATGGAGGCACACTTCTGTCCCAAGCTGCAATGTTTGTCTGAAGAGGGTAGTGGGGGAAGCAAATACTTGTTCCGGAAAATAGGTGGAGAGAGGGCAATGTATTTGTTCTGAAATCCTAGAAGAAAAGTAAACTTGCTGTGAAGGACATAATTTCTTTTTGTTCTTGAACTTTACATAGTCGCGTTGGGCTCATTCATCAACACAGTCTTTGGACAGAAACCTGAACATGAATGCCTCAAACACTTTGACCAAAATCCTTGCTGGCACTACTAATGGCTTCGGTTACAACTCCAGTTTAAATCCTTGGGAAGAAAGAAACTGAATCCTTCGGAAGAAAGCAACTGAAGTTGCTGATTCTATCCTATCAATCTCTTTGTTTGAAATACGCAAAGGCTCCTGAAAAGTACGATGCCTGATTCCCCTAGAAAAATGAATCTAGACTTCACACAGGTGTTTTAAGCATGAAGAATTCCTCCAAAATCTTTTAATGACATTTAAAGACGTTGAAAAGCACTAACTTGCTATTTTTCTCCCTCAAAAAGGGTAGCAACAATCATCCAAGTAGGGCATCATACTCCTATTTCATTTCAGAGTTTCATTTGAAAAACAATAAAGAATTTAAATTGATTGCTTTAAGTCATAGGCATTTCATACTCAAGAAATTATGTTGTCTTTCATGAGAATATATATTAGCTGTGAAATCAATTGTCACAGACTTAGTTCATAAAAACATTACCAAATTATATTTGATTTCTGTCTGGGTGTGATTGGTGAATCAAATAAACCAAATGGGCCAAGAATTTTGGTTCTCCAATCCATCCCTCTCCAGGCTCCCTTTAAAAATATTTTCCCCCTCCTCTCTGGTGTACCTAGGATTTCCTAATGATGCTATTTCACAACTAGAGGGACACTCTTAAAGGAAAAAGATGCAGTATTGAGAATTGGGAAACTTGTAACAAGCAGGATCAGAACCATATGACAACAAATATCTTTGCAATGAGGGACTAGAACAAAGGAAAAGAACAAACACAAAAACAGAGGTCTCTGTTTCCAAGATTTGGACTTGGAATGAGCTTTCAAAATATACAATGTTCTTTTTTTTTTTTTTACTGACTTGCTGAACACGTATTCCTATCCAGCCCCTTAAAAGGGAAAGCACAGGGTTTATCTTTCCAGATTTATAATGACAAATAAACATTACCCTCATCTTGTGAAGTCACAATCAATAACTGTAAGAGTCCTCAAGTCTCTGTCTGAGCCCTGTGAACTTAATAGTTCTAGCAGAAAAAAGAAGTGAAAACTTATGAACAGAGATTTGAAATTGTCTTCTGGCTCTCCTCCTGCTTAACTTTTAAAACTAATAGAAAACCTGGCCGGGCACAGTGGCTCATGTCTGTAATTCCAGCACTTGGGAGGCCAAGGTGGGCAGATCACGAGGTCAGGAGATCGAGACCATCCTGGCTAACATGGTGAAACCCCGTCTCTACTAAAAATACAAAAAATTAGCCGGGCGTGGTGGTGGGCGCCTGTAGTCCCAGCTACTTGGGAGGCTGAGGCAGGAGAATGGCATGAACCTGGGAGGCGGAGCTTGCAGTGAGCAGAGATCATACCACTGCACTCTAGCCTGGGTGACAGAGTGAGACTCCATCTCCAAAAAAAAAAAAAAGAAAACCTGAAATTTGTCAATACTTTGCTAGAATTGAAGAAATAAAGATTTAGAGTGCTTAGTGTAGGTAACTACAAAGCATTTTTGAATAATAAATGTTAAGATTATGAGAACAATGTTAAGACAATTTACAATAAAACATCTATGCTTTTTTTTTCTTAAAGGACAATGTCATAGAATTCTATTTAGTTCAAACAGCACTCATTTATACAGTTTGTATATTACCGAGGTTATTACTTTCTAAATGAAATATTTCCTTTTTTCCTCCAACTATTTCCTCTGAGAGTTTGAATCTGTATTTCCATTTTCATCCCACTTGCATTTGAAGTTCTAGGCTTCTAAAGCTTACTTACTTTAAGAATGCTTTATATTAGCAATTGCCATTATTTCTATCTTCTCCGTATAACAGAGGGGGGAAGTTTTACACCCATGCATTCATTCCCTCATGCTATTGAGCTCACAAAAATGCCAGGCACTGTGTTAGGTCCTGGGGATACAGCAATGAATAAGAAAAACAGCCTCTCCCTCATGGAAAGCAGTCTCACAGCAGAGAAGTTATAGAATTGTTACATTTTAATTAATTTATAATTGTGTTAAAACCAGAAGGAAGAATAAGGTATTAAAATGTTCACTTAACACACTCCATTTCTTAAACTCATTGTTCAGGTGATCCCCATAGTAACACTACTCATGCCTGAGTGCCACCAGTTCACTTGTGTTCACCTCTGGACAACAATATATCAGGTGTCAATTGGTCTCATATCTAGTGGGATTTTTTTTCTGACTGAAGATAAAGCATGGGGAAAACCAAATTTTTATATCACACGTGAAGTTACAGAAACAGTACAATGAACTCTAGGTCAATTGAGAATGATAAAGTGTTTCTACTCTCAAACTGATTTATTTTTTCCCTCCACCAGATACTCATAGTTAGAGGGTATTACACACACCTCTACTGGAAAGATGACCCACCCGCACTCCAAGGGGGAAAGTAGGATAACATACATTTCATTTCTCTACTGGGGTTGGGACTGATTACTGACTGAATCATCTGACAAATAAAAACCTTCCTGAATCAGAGTATTTAGAAGACAAGCAATTCTCACTTAGTATTTTGTGAGGCAAGAAGTAATGTCTTAAACATTGTTTTGACAAAAGTGGGATAAAAATGAAATAAAATAATTTATCCAGGTGTCTTGTTTATGTTGTACAAAGAAGCTTAATTAAATTGTGTTCCTTACACAGTATTTCATTCCCGAGTCCAGAATATTACATGCTTTTTACCTTACTGAAATTCTCATAAATATGAGTCTCTGCCATCCCTATTTAGGGAAGAGTAATTGTTCCTTTTTTAATGTAGATCCGACACTTAACTATATCCAATTGAGACATGATCTTTTAGACAAAGCATTGTATACCACCCAGAATATTCATTTAAACACTTTTTCAAACAAATTTAAACTCTGAGCATGTCTTAGTATAGAAATGTAGCCATAGAGGTATACAAATGAACAACCTGACTGTAATTTCTTTCCAGCTAACAAGTGGAAAAATATACCACCACTCAACAATGCAAATAAAGGGTCATTCTTTCAGAATGCCTAAAGAGCACACACTATCTATATTACGGCATTGCTTGACATTTATTGAGTGTCAGCAGTATGCTGGGGACTAAGTGGAGTAGTGAAACATCCTAAAATCACTTTCTATAGGAAAAGGGGGAGGAGGTGAATTGGAACACTTGGTAATATTGATAAACCATATCCTGAATTGAAGCGACAAAGTAGAAAGAATGCCTTATTTTAAAAGAAAACAAGGCTCTACAACCCCAAGGAGTGCTCAGAAAACACCATGTGTCTGCCCTACAAAGCCCTGGACAGAAACAGGTCTCTGTTGGCTACCAAAGCTGACATACCTTGAACCAAATGGGCCTTAGCATGACCTTAAAACTGAAGGCCTGCCTGGGGAGAGCCGAGAGAAGCACAGTGAGGCCATTATCTAGACATACTTCTACCAGAGAAAACATGGCATTTCTAACAAAATCAAATAGAACAAAAACCTGGAGGAGCATTTGAATCCTTAGTTTAGACCATGCCACAGTGAACTTCAGGAGTCTGTTAACTAAAATGTAACTTTTAATTTATGATTAGGTGAAGCAATTAATGTGAGAACAGAGTGTCACAATGTTAGTCTCCCCAGATATCTACGATGCCATCTTGAAAGAGCCAGAGGAGGGCTCAGGAATGGGTATTCTTACCTGGAGTTTATGTAGGCTAAATCAGTCTGAGTGTGAAATTCGCTCTCCTCAAGTGCTGAACTCACTGCAACTAGCAACAAATCCTTCCATTTATAAATCTTAGCACTGAAACACTGTTTAAAATGGCTCAAAAATCTGGTCACCCGGCTTGTAAAGATTATATTAATTCACCAGGACACCGAAGCCTTTTTTTTTTTTTTAAAGGATGTTAAATGTATTAATTCCCACACACCTGATGATGGGGGACTACAGAGTAACTCTTTTAAAGTTTATATAGTGGAAAGCTGAAATAGCAGCTGAATGAGCTCTTAGGAATAATGTGGCCATACAAATAGCCATGGCTAAAAGTTTGTCAGGAACTGTAGCAGGAGCACTGGTCAGTTCCATGCAGGGCTTTAAAAATGAGACTAAAAGCATTCCATGGAAATTTGTATGATCTTACAGTAAACTGAAATCCCTATACAATAAGTTAGAAATCTCTTCATTGCTGATCTTTTAGGAGCAATTCCAGTTAAAGCCTTAGGCAGAATTCCTGTTCCATAGTTAATCTCTAAACTACAGTATCAGAAACAGCCTTGAGTTAGGAGACATTAGACCTGGGTTGTAGTTCTGGTTCTCTCATTAACTGTTTTTGTGACATTAGGAAGGCATTTAACTGTTATAGATATTAGCTCCTTAACCTGTGAGGTAAGAAAGACTGACAAGATTATCTATAAGGTCCTGGAAACCCCCGGAAAGCCATGATATTTTAAACTTGCATTGGTGTTCAAACAGAAACTCAGCTCCAAGTCGATGCATCTCATATAGGTCTGCTGAATGGATAAACAAATTGATCCAAAACACTGATGTGGAGGACAGGGATAAAAATTACAAAGTAATGGAGGCATTTAGAAAATCTATTCTAAATTAACCAAGCATAACCTCATCTTAAGGCAAGGAACAAGAACACTTATTTTCTTATAAGGTCTTGTCTCAGAAGAGAAAACAAATTAGGAACATAACCTCAGAATCAATATAAGTGATGAAAAGAATGTAATTTTAGAATAGTTGATAGAATTATACTAAGCATATGGGCTTTTGAAAGATGCATGATTTTACCACAACACAGAGTATTAAAATACATAAACTGACGTGGGTAAGTCCAGTTCAATAAATTCTATGGAAACACAAAGGAATGTTTTTATTTTTGTCACTAGGGCTCATCTTGCCTTTGAAATTAGCTTCTTCTCATTCAGAAGGGACTAGCAACAGATTAAAACATTGCTTGCTATTGGCTTTGACTAATACTATTTCCCATTTGAAGTAGTCTTTTTCTGTGTCCTCTAAATAAATTTATGCCATGACCTAATGAAAGTCACCTTCTATGATGCTAACTCTTTTGCTGTGGCTAAATACTATGCTGTCTGCTATTCTGACACTTCAGAACTGCAGTGGAATACCCTATCCTGTAATCTAGTTAGATGTTACCTTACACACTATAACTCATTGATTTCATGTATAATAATCTCACAACTAAACTTCATTTTCTTCTTTTCTAACATAGTCCTTCCGTTTTAAGTTCAATGAAAAATAACTGTATGACGCTCACTAGTGATTGCAAATGTTCTCAAAACAAGAAAACATCTTATATTTTATTTGGAGTATGATATGATTTGGCTGTGTCCCCACCCAAATCTCATCTTGAATTGTAGCTCCCATAAATCCCACGTCATGGGAGGGACGAACTGGGAGGTAATTTAATCATGGAGACTGGTTTTTCCCATGCTGTTCTCATAATAGTGAATAAGTCTCACAAGATCTGATGATTTTATAAAGGGAAGTTCCCCTGCACATACTCTCTTGCCTGCCACCATGTAAGACATGTCTTTTGCCTTCTGCTGTGATTGTGAGGCCTCCCCAGCCATGTGGAACTACGAGTCCATGAAACCTCTTTTTCTTTATAAATTATCCAGTCTCAGATATGTCTTTATTAGCAGCATGAGAACAGACCAATACACAGTACCAATACTGACATTCAGGATGGATAATAAATTTCATTGATACTTTGGAATGCATAACAGAATAAATTGGAATTTCATTCCAATTGATACTTTGGAATGGATACTTTGGAATGGATAACAGATACTTTGTTACTTTGATGCTTTGGAATGGATAACAGAATAAATAGTTGTTGAGAGAATAAATTATTGCTATTTCTCTCTAATCAGTTTGTAAAACTTTCATGTGTGTATACACACGGAATCCCAAGTTGACCTTCTAAGTTCACTATTATCACAGTCCTCACCCCTAGCAGAAATCAGGAATGTAGTTTCTTGTTTCTACAATCTATTGATAATGAAAGGCCACTTCATTTCAGCCAAAACTGCAGGAAGAGAATAAAAACTATTTCCTATAAGACATATGAAAGACATTATTTTACATGCCAAAACTCCAAAATAAAAGAATTCTCAATTGCTTTCTCCCTCCAAAAGAGGAAATACAACTTTTCTCACTTTTGTCACTGGATGGCATCAATTTCAATAACCAAAAGGTTTGGATTTTAATGTCCACAAAAAATAATAATAATAAGATCTTGGGTGAATCCAGGAACCTCCAAAGGTCACATCCTCAGTGAAAAGATGGACTAAAAAAAGTTTATCCACTAGCAAACAAAAATGACACGCAAGTATATCATGGCATGGTCAAATACAAAGAGGGTGCTTCAAGATGGCTGCCTAGATGAATCCGGTATTTGCCTCTCGCATGGAAAAGAACCAAAATAGTGAGTGGATAATCATACTTTGAGTAGATAATCTAAGAGAGAACACTGGAATTCAACAGAGAAGTGACAGAAAGCACCAAAAGCAAGAAAAGAGAGGGACACAGTTCAGTTGGATCAGCTGAGAGTCTGGAGTGGCTCCTTAATGTGGGGAAAGGGTGAATGAGAGACCCCCAGTAGACCACATTTCTGCTGGAGATTCCTACAGTCCTAGCCATGAAAGAACACCTCAATCCTTATGAATTCTGAGACTAACATAGAGAGCTATCTGGAGACCACATGAAGGCACTGCTGCATACACCATTTTGAGAGCACAGCCCCCACCCCGCCAAGCTGCATTCTGCTCCATTGCCAGGGCTAAGGCAGGAGCCACAGACAGTGATACCATGCCCATCCTACCTACCTGTGGCCCTCTGCAGAGGGGTAACTGCATATTTTCATATGCCCCCAAGGACAAATGCCACTGCCCACAACCACCACTGCTGCAAGCTGCTGTGGAGCCAAGACACAAATGAAGCCCATGTTCCCAGCCCCCAGCTTATGGCTCCACCCAGGGAAAGCAACCATAGGCTTCCCAGTAGAAGGGCTACAGATAGCCATTTCTGCTCTCACCTAAGCATTTTTCCAGTGGTCTGGGGATCACCCTACCTCTGCCTACCATAGCCAGTACCACTGAAGGGTGTGAGAGCAAGTCCACCTGGCTCAGCTCCACTCCCTCCCCCTTTACCCAAGCATACCATCCAGGGACATGGGCATCACTTATACACACCTTCCAGGGGCCTGAGCATCACCTGCATGTACTTTCCAGGGGCCTGAAGATCACCCAGCCCAGTTGACCACCTGTGGCGCCTAAGCACTTCTCCCAGGGTCTGAGACCAGCCATATTCAACTTGCACTACCACCACAGCTGGCACCCAACCGTACACACCACCTGAAAGTCTGTGGGCCAGCTCACCCAACCTCTTGCAGCCACTGCTACCACAGGTGTGGACCACTTGGGTCCCAGATGGTTGTTCCACCATTGCTACTGCCATTACCCATGACACACCCACTGCCCAGGGGCTTAAGAACCTGTTCACTTGCCAGACCCACTGATGCCATTACCAGCACCTGAGAAAGCAACCTGGAGGCACAAGAATTGGCCTTCCTGGACCTACCAACACCAGCACCAGCGCACACTGGCCTGGGGCCTAAAGACTGGCCCACCTAGTGTTATAGTACTCAGCAAAACTTTATCATAGCCTCTACTAATAACAACTGCATTCTAAGCCACCAAGGTAGTCTCAGACACCACTGATGCTGTCTACAAATGAAGAAGTCATACAGAGACTACACCACTACGCACAGTCAGATTCAAAAGCAAAGTACCCTACCCAACCAATACCATAGATACATGTCAGAAAAGAGTTCTCCTTTTCAAAAGCAATTTCAAAAAAATTAGAAGAAGCAACAGTTATACCAGATGTGTAGATATCAATGTAAGAACACAGGAAACATGAAAAAGCAAGAATATTTGACACCTTGAAAGGAACACAGTAATTATCCAGCAACAGATCCCAATAAAAAGAAATGTACTAGTCAGACATCGTGGCATGTGCCTATAGTCCTAACTACGCAGGAGGCTGAGTTGGGAGAATCACTTAAGCCCAGTGGTAGGAGGCTGCTATGATCAAATCACTGCACACCAGCATGGGTGACAGAGTGAAGCCCTGTCTCAAAAGAAGGAAGGAAGGAAGGAAGGAGAGGAAGGAAGAAAGGGAGGGAGGGAGGGGAAATTCATGAAATCCTAGGGAAAAAATAAAAATACTATCACTAAAGAAGCTCAGAGAGATACAAGAAGATTCTGAAAAACGATACAAAGAAATCAGAAAAACAATTGAGGATATGACTGAGAAATTTACCAAAGAGATATAATTTTTTAAAAAGCAGAAATTTTAGAACTGAAGAATTCATTGAATAATATACAAAATACGCTCAAAAGCTTCAACAGTAAGACAGAGCAACAGGAGAAAGAATCTCAGAACTTGAATATAGATCTTTTGAAATAACCCAGTCACACAAAAATAAAAATAACAACAAAAAGATTAAAACCTTCAAGACATATGGGGCATCATAAAGCATCCAAATATTCAAATTTTTGATGTCCCAAGAAACAAAGAAAAAAATGAAAGAATTAGAAAACCCATTTAATAAAATAATAGGTTAAAAACTTCAAAACTTAGCAAAATATTTAGACATTCAGATATAGTCAAAGATCCCCAAATAAATACAATTTGAAAAGGTCTTCTTCATGGCATATTATAGTCAAACTATCAAAAATCAAAGACAAAGAGAAAAAAATTAAAAACAGCAAGAGAAAAGTATCTAGCCACCTATATAAAGGAACCCCATCAGACTAACAGCAGATTTCTCATCAGAACCCTAACAAGACAGGAGAGAATGGGATGATATCTTCACAATGCCAAAAGAAAAAATGTGCTAGCCAAAAATATTATGCCCAGCAAAATTATCCTTCCTAAATGAAAGAGATATAACGTCTTTCACAGATGAGCAAAAGCTAACAGATACATCACCACTAGACCAGCCCTATAAGAAATACTTAAGGGAGACCTACACCCAAAAGCAAAAGAATAATAACTACCGTTATGAAAACACATGCAAATATAAAAATCACTAGTGGAGTAAACACAGAAACAAGGAAGGGAAAAATCTTAAATGTAACCACTACAGAATGCCATCAAACCACGAAGATAAATTATGAGAGAAAAAGAAAGGAAAAAAGGATATACAAAACAATAAGGAATGAAGTAATAAAATGATAAGAAGCCCTCACATGTCAATAATAACCTTGAATGTAAACAGATTAAACTTTGCACTTAAAAGATATAGACTGGATGAATGAATTTTTAGAAATGATCTAACTATATGCTGCTTACAAGAAATTCTCACCTATAAAGACATATATAAACTGAAAATGAAGGAATGGAAAAAGATGTTCCATGTAAATGGTGCTCAGAAGTGAGTAGGAGTAGCTATACTTACATCAGATAAAACAGACTTTAAGTAACAAAAAGTGACAAAATTATTATATAATGAAAGAGGTGTCAATTCATCAAGAGGATATAATGGTTGTAAACATGTGTGCTCCCAACACCAGAGCACCCAGATATATAAAGCACATATTACTAGACCTGAAGAGAAAGACTCTAATACAGGAATAGTTGGGACTTCTACACTCCACTCTCAGAATAAGACAGATCATCTAGACTGAAAATTAACAAAGAAACACTGGATTTACACTGCATATTAGACCAAATAGACCTAACAGACATTTACAGAACATTTCATCCAACAGCTAAAGAATAAACATTATTCTTAATCAGCACACAGAACATGTCTAGGGTAGACCATATAGTAGGACACAAAACAAATCTCAAAACATTTTTAAAAATCAAAATCATATCAAGTATCTTTTCAGCCAACAATGGAATAAAAACAGAAATCAATAACAAGAGACATTTTGGAAACAGTACAACTACAAGGAAAGTGAAAAACATGCTCCTGAATCACCATTGAGTCAAGAGAAAAATTAAGGAGAAAATTTAAAAATTTCTTGAAAAAAACAGAAATCAAAACACAATGTATCAAAACCTATGAACTAAAGCAAAAACAGTGCTGATGGAGGTTTATAGCAATAAATGCCTACATCAAAAGAAATAGAAAGATTTTAAATAAACAATACAATGATGGATCTCAAGGAACTAGAGATGTAAGAACAAACAAAACCCAGAATTAATAGAAGGAAATAAATAATAAAGATAAGAGTGGAACTAAATGAAATGGAGATGAAAAAGACAATACAAAAGATCAAAATGAAAAGTTGCATTTTTAAAAAGATAAATAAAATCAATAAGACGCTCGTAAGACTAATCAGGAAGACAGAAGACTTAAATAAACAAAATCAGAAATAAAAAAGATATTACAACTAATACAGAAATACAAAAGATCAGAGCTTATTATAAAAAACTATGCACTAACAAACTAGAAAACCTAGAAGAAATGGATACATTCCTGACAATACAACCTACCAAGATTGAATCAGAAAGAAATAAAAAACCTGAACCAACCAATAATGAGTAATGAGATTTAATCTGTTGATGGTGGTGAGGAGGTAGAGAAAAGGGAACATATACTGTTGTTGAGAATGTAAATTAGCACAGCTATTATGGAAAACAGTATGGCAATTTCTAAAAATACTAAAACTAGAACTACTTCATTACTGGGTATTCAGTCAAAGAAAAGGAAATCAGTGTATCAAAGAGACACATGCACCCCATGTCTATTGTAGTACTATTCACAATAGCAAAGATATGGAATCAACCTAAATGTTCTAAATGAATGAATAGATAAAGAAAAGGTGGTATATTTACACAATGGAATACTATTTGCCATAAAAAGAGAATAAAATCATGTCATTTGCAGCAACATGGATAGAAGTGGGAATCACTATGTTAAGTGAAGTAAGCCAAATACAGGAAGATAAATATTGGATGTACTTGCTCATAAATAGGAGTTTAAAAAGTTTATCTCACGGAGGTAGTTAGTAGAATGATATATACCAGAGGGTGGAAATAATGTGTGTGTGTGTGTGTGTGTTGGTGGGGGTTGGGGAGAGAGGATGAAGAAAGGTTGGGTAATGGGTACAAACATATAGTTAGAAGGAATAAATTCTAATGTTCAATACTAGAGTATGGTGACTATAGTTAGCAACAATATATTGTATATTTCAAAATAGCTAGAAGTGAGGACTTCGAATGTTCTCAACACATAAATGATATACACTTGCGACGGTGAATATCCTAAATACTCTGATTTGATAATTACATATGCTATGCATGTAATAGAATATCACATGTACTCCATAAATATGTATAAATATTATGTATCAATAAAATATTAACCAAAAAGTTAGTGTAGCTATATCAACATGAGACAAAATAAATTTTAAGGCAAAGTGCATTATTAGGAATAAAGAGGGCTGTCACAAAATTATTTTTTTAAGTCACCAGGAAAATACAACACTAAATTTGTATGAATCTAATAACATAGATTGGCCTTAAGCAAAAATTGGCAGGCTTATTCAAGCTCACAATCACAAAGCGACCTTTTTAATGCTCATCTGATAAAATAAGATTCTTTGTGAGTTTTTATTTGTCTCCCTGCCTATTCCCCTTTCTAGACAGTATCTAAAATGTTTAATTGTCTTTGTCTATTTGATTCACAGGTGTATTTTAAGCATAGAACAGTATCTGGCACATAACAGCTGCCTAATATATACTTGTTGAATGTTGGAATTATTTGAGATGAAGAAAAGATAATGACTATAGATATTGCAAAATACAATTAACAAGCATAATCCAATCAGCTCTCATGGAACCTACACTTCCAAGCTAGTAAATGCATATTCTTCTCACGTATATGTGAAATATTTATTAACACCATATACTAGACCATATTATTTGGTCACAATACAATTAAGTTACAAATCAATGATATAAAACAATAAGATTCTCAGCATTCTAAAATGTAAAACACACTTTTAAATAGCTCAAAGAAAAAACATGATGAATAGGAAACAGAACTGAATGGTAATAAAATTGTTAAATTTCAAAAATTGTAGTAGGCAGCTAAACACTACCTGGAGAGAAATCTATAGATTTATATGCAGATATATAAGAAAAGGAAAGGATAAAAATTGATGAGCTACACATCTAAATTAAGAAGTTTGAAAAGACCCAAAATGTAAACACAAGAAAATACAAAGAAGGAAATAATTAAGAGAACAGAAATTATTAGAATAGAAAAAATATACACAATAGATGTTCAAGAGTGCCACAAGCTGGTTCTCTGAAAAGAGACAAAACTCTAGCAAGAGTGATCATAAAAAAAGATAAGGATTAATATTAGAAATAAAAATCAGTCAAATTTCAGATACAACAGAGACTTAGAAAAATAAAATATTAAGAAATAGTTGGTGCAATATATTTAAAGCAAAACAGAATGAACAATTTTCTAGAAAAAATACAATTATTCAAACGGATCCATGGAACAAACAGAAAACCTAAATAAATCTGAAATCATTAAATATATTCAATCATTAGTTAAAAGCCCACTTACCAAAAATACTTTCTAGGGCCAGATGATTCTACAGGTTACTTCCACCAAACAGTCAGTTAATAGTTAATCCCTATCTTTTATGAAGGGTTCCAAAGAACAACGAGGACTTATTCTCACCTCAATTTACGAAGCTAACAGAACCTTGATACTAAAACCAGGCAGAAATAATATAAAAAGGAAATGTATGGGCCAATCTAACTCATTTTAGCATTTGCTAAAATACTAGCAAAACTTAAGCCAAGAACTCATAATAAAGAATAGCACATTGTGACCTAAGTTTAATCCCAGGAGACAAAGGATGGTTTCACATTAGAAGGTCTATTAGTATATTTCACCACATGAACAGATTAAAGAAGAAGAATCATACAGTCTTCCAGGTGGAGAGGTTGATAAAATTCAACTCCTAAGCATGATTTAAAAATGAAAACAGAAACCTTAGTAACTAGAAACACAAGAAATCTTCACCTGATATCAGACATCTATCAAAAGGTATTTCACTATACAATTTTTTAAATCATCCTTAAGTTATCCTTAAAATGAGAAACAAGACAAGGATTCCAGCTTGTAGTCAACATTGTACTGGAGGTCCTTGCCAGCACAAAAATGATTTAAAGGAATTAGCATTTCAAAGGAGAAGACAATGGCCAATGTGGGTACATCTATATACTCACTGAGGTCACTGAGAAGTGGCAGCAGAATTCAATACCTTTTTAGAACTCCAAGATTCCAAAATATCTAGAGTTTTCAAAATCCAAAGTTTCCTTATTTCGGTGACTTTTGCTGTCTTTAAAATCCACAGTTGTATTTTATGAAAAATGATAGTCTACCATAGCCTTGTTTTTACCTTACACCCAGCTTTTTTATAACCTGAAATTTTCAGGTTGACCACGGATTCAATTTTGTTTGACTTCCTGTTTGACAGTCACCTGTTCCACTCTGCATCTAGGCAAGAAGGCTGAGCACACCTCTGATGATTGCTTTAGAATCTCCTGATTCTCTGCTGCTCTGATGAAGGCATGTAAACTAGTACTGAGCTTGGCTGCAGTGTGGCAGACTCACTACTATTCTCTCTAGAAAACCTTTTTATTCTTTATTATTTTCAGTGTGTTTTCATAAGCTGCTCTCAAATAATACTGTCTTCAAAAATCCCATTTGAATATTTGGTAGGGGAGTTAGTTGTATTTAATTTTCTTTCCTGTCGATTCTTTAAATGGCTTGCTTTGTGGTTTTACTAAGAATTTTTGTATTATGAGTCACTCTGAGCAACTGACTGGGAATGTAAGAAGACGTCTTCTTTTGCTATTTTAATTTACTGTGTGATTGACTCTGGGCCAGTCATTGAACCTAATCAAGTAACTTCATTTATTGCTAAATAAAGATAAAAGGCAGCCTCGAAAAATGGGTTAAAATTAGATCCTGTTACCTAATGACTCACTGTCTTAATAACTGACTCACACAAATTAATTAGCTTTTTCCTATAAAATTTTCATTTGGAAAAACTCTCCTTTATTATCCTTTCCTAGTTGTACCCCTTTTACACTTCTCTACTCCATCCTCTCTTACCTCTCCATTTGCTTATTTAACTTTACTGCTAAGTTTCAGTGAAGATCATGGCACTCTGTGATGATCAGCTCAAAATACAGTTTTGATACTGCACATGAACAGCAGAACAAAATAAGCACACAGTGGAAAATGAGTGGAAGGAAAAGTATACTTAGAGGAAGTCCTAATACAAGTTCCAGCTCCCCCATGCACTAGTTTTATGACCTTAAGAAAGTGAGTGAACATCCCTGAGCCTATACTTTCTTATTTGTAACTGTATCCTTTTGACCTCAAAGGCAGTTGTTACAAAAACCAATGACAATGAATGTAGACAGCACTTCGAAAAACTGTAAAATACTACACATTTTTATTCACCTTAACTGAATAATTCTATTCACTGAAGTTAGTCAGAGTATATGAAATTTGTCTGCTCTTCAAGAAGAGCTTAAGTGATACCCGTTCATGTTAGACAGATACTTTAAAAATTATCGTAGAGTAGTTTGTAAGTATGTAAACAATATATTGGGACAAGAAAGACTTTAAGGTAATAGAATGTAGCTTTAAGAATGGACAGACTGGGTGCAGTGGCTCATGCCTGTAATCCCAGCACTTTGGGAGGCCAAGGCAGGAGAATCTCCTGCACCCAGGTAATTTGAGGTCAACTACATACAAAACAATTTTTAAAACATTATCCAGACACAGTAGCATGCACCCAGTAGTCCCAGCTACTCTAGAGGGCTGAGGTAGGAGTATTGCTTGAGCCCAGGTGTTTGAGGCTGCAGTGAATCATAATCACAGCACTGTTTCCAGTCTGGATGACAAAGCGAGATCCCATCTCAAAAAGAAAAAAAAAATGGATGAAGAATTATTTTCATGCCAGGTGGAAAAGCAAGAAATAATTAGTTAACACTTGAAGATCTTTTTTAGTCTGAGTTTTTATATTTTGAAGCCATAACCCATGGTGGAATTTAAAAATACAAAATAAATGAAAGGAAAACTGAAGAGCAGACAAATTTCAAGGTGTGACCAAAGGAACTATTTTCAAATATGATCTCTGAATCATGTAGAACTTCAAGGAAAAAAATCTGAAGACAGGAACTGTTTCAATTTCTTACCTTTGCTCTGTATTAAAGAGTGCAAAGATGTGCTTGCTAGACATAAAGCTCTTTTCCACATCTCGAACTTTCAGGTTGTCCAAAGGAAGCATGTACTTCTTTTCTTTTTCCTATTATGACAGACAGAAAAGAGGGAGAGGAGAGGAGAGGAGAGGAGAGGAGAGGAGAGGAGAGGAGAGGAGAGGGGAAAGACAGGAAATTGACTTTAATAAAAGATCTTCAGGCATGCCAATGGCAACACATCACCTGAGTTGGCTAACACTTGATTACACTATCTTGATAATATCATCACATGCTATTTTGATACCAGCTATTAAGGAATAAAAGTTGTTAGAGATAGGAGGCCCCAGTGATTCTCAACGTGTGGGTTGGAAAAATGGCGGGGGAAGTGTACAGGAAGGGCTCTGAGATGGAGAAAACACATGGTCCTCCATCCTTTCCCCCTATGTGGGTCCTTTTAGATGTTTTTAAATGTTAGTTTGATATTAAGACTTTAGCCATCTGTTAATATTTAACAAAAATGTTCTGGTCCTAATTCAATGAGAAATGCCAGATGGATTTCATTTCTTGTTTTATTTGCAGCCTAAGCAGTTTTGATAGCCAGTGTTGGCAGGGGAGTGGAAGCACAGGACCCCAGTACGAAATACCCCCCATAAACTATGATAAAGCATAAAAAGTACTTGCTCATTTGGGTCTAGAATAAAATATGAATTCCAAAAAAGAATTATTCCATAAAATTGTTGAGCTTTTTGGGGAAAAATATGTTTAGGAAGAATATGAACATTGGAGAGGTGAGGTCTGCAAATGTGACCAAATTAGTGTTAGTAAAACATCGGATGCCAAAAAATTATTGGAAACATTTACTTTTAGGGACTGGCCCAGGGGCAATATTATTTATATGTAAAAATGCCTAACAACCAGTAGGAGAGAGCCAAATACTCAGTTTAAGAAACCTAGTAAATACCTATTACCAAGGGTATAACAAGTGCTGCCCTTGTTAACCATGGTCCTCTGTATGGTCCCAGGCTACATCTCTGGTGTTACCCCTGAAAGAGAGCAGGGCTAAAGGCCAGAGCTGGAGAGAATGGAGACTTACTCATAACTTTTAATAAACGACTATTAATGCCCATGGGAAATACGTGCATCATACAAATATGTCTGACATAAGTCCCTTTGCTCCTACAGCATATAGACTACTTCCTTGAGAATTTGTAGCTCAGCTGCATAGCATAGAGCTCTTCTGTGCTCCCTAGTCAGTTTGTGGGTAACATGTTGTATTGTAGGGAGTATCACCCACCTTTCCACTTCCTACTCCTAAATTAATCAGAAAAAAGTTGGGCAGAGCACATTAGAATAGCAAAAAGGTGGCATTCTACTTGGCTACAAAAATAAAGTCGTGTGAACAGGTTCCTGAAAACACTGAAGGAAGCTGCTTAGAGAACAAAATAACTGTTCTGACAATGTCTCCAAAGAAAAGAAGAAACATAAAGGAAACTAAATAGGAGTGGGACAGGCTCAACAATAAACATGAAAAAGTAAAGCACTGCAAGATTAGTCCAATATTTCTACAACAGAAGTTAAGAATATATTATCAAACACAAGAATATTCTAAACAGCAAATACATAATTTAATCGTAAATGAGATATCATAGTTGAGTCCAGCTTTCTCAAAACAGTTGTCAAACTATTTTAGGACAGAATTCTAAGAGGCAAAATTCTAGGCCTAATGAAAATCTATCCAATACATAATCAAATGAAAATGCTTGAGACCCAGGGGACATTTTTTTTATTGAATGTTTTTCAGTGCCCTAAATTTAAGCAGCTGGATTCTTTTAAACTACCATCCTATTCAACCTTTTGAAATGATAGATTTGCCTTTTAACGGGAAATCTGAATTTCATTGTAAAGATGGAACACAATGTCCTTGGCTTGTTTTCTATAGAAGTAGGCTCTCTTTTATACTGCATTCTTTAGCATATCGTGAAGACCAAAACTCCAGCAAGTTTATGTCAGATATTAAACACGGGAGAAATACACACACATATACAGCCTGGGGAACATGAAAAATGGTCCTCATATCCAAAGTACTAAATGTCATTTATCCCAGGTTTTTGAGGACACATTGCTAAATTATTTCATAATCAAAACTTTGAAGACTGACAAAGGAAAAAGAAAATGTATTCAGACATTTATTTATTAAAGTTGTAAGTCAGAGAATTAAATGAGACAGCAGCAATTCTAGGCAATAAAACAGTATATCATGGATATTTCTAAAAAGTCTTGGTGCTTTGGGGAAAGAATGATGTTCTGCTAAAAGAATATCGTGAATCCAAAATAGCTAAAATAAACAAAAGAAATAGGGAGAAATAATATACAGAATTATAATTTTCAAAATACAGTCTTAGCATCATCTTAATTAAAAAATGTGCTAAATCATTTTTGTCAGTTCTATGACTGTCTAATAATGTGCTGTCCAATATGGTAGCCACTAGCCACAGGCAGTTACTGAGCACTTGAAAAGTAGCTCAACTGGGATTAGCTAGAAATGCAACATAGACACCAGATCTCAAAAACTTAAAAAGAGAATGTAAACTATATTGGTAATACTTTTTTATTGATTATATGTTGAAATAACATTTTGAATATATTGGGGGTAAACAAAGGATTATTAAACATAATTTTACCTATTTTTTCTTACTGTTTTGAAGCTGGCTGTCAGACAATTTTAAATGACATATATAGTTCCATTAAATTTCAACTGATAGCACTAAATACCCCATGTACTTAACTCTTTCCTTCCTCTCATCCATCGAACAGTTTTCTCTTCTGATCTCCCTGTTTCTGCTATCAGGTTTATCCTTCGTTCTGTCACCCCATCTGAAACCTCACTATCATTTCTGACCTATCATCTTTTCTTGCCTCCTTTATTACCTAAAGACTTTGTCACACCGTGTTTGAAGAGTTTGTCCTAGTTCCCCTCCTTTGACATTCTCACAACATTATTCCAGGCCCCTGACATCTCACAAGCATGTGATCACAAATGGTCTCCTATCTAGTCTCTTGCCTTCCAATTTCTCTAACATCACCAGAGAAGATGATTTTTGAAAACGATTTGTCAAATTCATTGCAATCCTTCAAAACTTTCAATAGCTTTCCATTATTTACGGAAGAAAATCCACTAACCTCTTTAATGTGAAGAGGTTTAAAAACACAAATTGGCTCAATCCTGATTTGTCAATGTCTCCTTTTCTCCTCCATAAGAAGTTTCTGTTTCAACCAAATACATATTTTCCAAATACATCTTTTCCCAACTTGAGATATTCCTTCAACAGTTCCCTAACATAGCAATGTTTAGTATTCAGAGTCCAGTTCAAGTTCTACTTTCTGTGCAAAAGATTTTCTCAAACTTGTAACCATTTGTCTGTTTCTGTCACCTCCCATCTCTCTCCCTTATATTCATATAATAGGTATTATTTATTCTATTCATTTCAAACTATATGAGACAGCTTCAATTTATAAATGCATTACATTTGAAAATTTATGTGAACGTTGCTCATTTGGAATTCAGAATGTTCAGTCAACTCTCTTGTTTAAGTAGCTTATATATTGTTTAAGCAGTTTATATAAGCTTACACAATATAGTTGTTTAAGTTGTTTTAATTTATTTTTAAAATATGTGATATTTGTTATAATTCTTCCCTGGCTTGCTCTAACATTCTGAAAGATAACAATCTTTCTCAAGCTAATAAATAATCAGATTAGAAACAGGTTTCACGACAGACTAACAGATAATATTCTATGTTATGGAGAAAAACAAAAACTTATAGCATGTTTTTGTAATAAATAAGAAATGAAATTTGATATTTTAAACATTTTATCTAGAGTAGACATTTTGAAGGAAGCACTTGTAAACTTCTAGAGAAAGATTTTTTAATAGACATTCAGAAAAGAACTTCTGCATACATTCAAAGGCTTCAGAGGCTGAGGTCACTGATTCAATATCATTCTTTTCTTCATATTTAAACATAGTATCTTTCCTTTCCTCAGTACAGGAGGGTCGCCAGCAATATTTCTACGGGAGGCATCCAGGATGACAGAGATATTTTTGTTCAAAGAGAGAGGAAACATGAGAGCACTAGTGTAGTGTTCTTTCCCTGAACTCACTTGGCAAGAGTTAGAAGAAACGGAAGAAACAGATCAGGCCCAAAGAGGGTGCATCTTTTTGTGAAAGGGGTATGAGGTGGAAATAACTGAACAATGAGTAGTAAAAGGCAGAGGAACCAAGGTGGTAGAGGGTGGGAATTACGGGATGACTACAGTATGTGCTCGCTGACCTTGAAAGGAAACCAGACAGTCAATGAGAGATAGGTATGGGCTTGGCAAGTGCCCAGTGATGGTCTCTAGCTGGCAGAGCACCATCAGTATAACTTAGGCACTAGAAGGAGATACAGTGGGTATGAGCAGAGGATCAGGTGTGTGGGGGAATAGCTCCTGCATATGCAAAGGACTGGGAGGCCTTTATTCACTTGGCAATTTATACATAGGGAGTTTCATAACTTGAATTATTTGAGTGGCCTTGGTTTGATGACACCTTTAATTATTGTATTTGTTCATACCTTTTCTTCTATTAAAGCAACAACATCTTCAAAGATAAGACCATGAATCCTTCTTGTTTCTATATATTATAATGTCTAGCATGATGCTAGGCATAAAAATTTATACAGTGTATATTATAAATATTATTGAATTGATTTGAAAATATCTGATAACCAAAGCCAGGTGTTGATTAAGATGTTTGATAATCACATATATATGATAATTAAGTAAAAATTCTATGAAGAAAACTATATGAAATTCTTAACTGACAGACATTGCTTTTGACTACTAAATCTTTACAAAGTCTAGACTGATTGCTATGTTTATTTCTATCTCTGCCTTTGTGTTGTCTTCTATTTGCCAGGAATGCCTTCTCTGAAAGAAGGCAGGTTCTTTTGGCCTTGAAGTTTATTTCAAATGCCACCTCCTGATTACAGCACGTCATAGACCTTTTTCTTCTATAACTCTCAAATTTTCCACAATTTTTGTCATAGGCTATCTAGCATGGCAATCTTTATTTATGTTTAGCTTGCCTCTTCAAGCACAGATTGGAAGTTCCTTGAGGGTAAAGATTATGTCATCATTCTTTTGTGTTTACATGTAACAGTTATTACACTGGTGTACATACAGACGTTGCTTAATTAACATTGACTGCCGAAGATCCATAATGAATAAAACCCCAACATGCTGGGCCTACCTAGACTATTGTGTAAAAATTAACCAGAGGGGAATAAAAACACGGTTTTAATGCTTCAAAGATTTATTTCAAATTAACTTACAGTATTTTGCTTAGCATCATATAGTTTGTTAGATGAAGTTTTACTAACCTAAACCAGTATCTCTGATTTGATTCATACAAACCTTAAACATATAAATGTACTGTGGCAATCCAATATACTTCAAAAGAATACAAAAAAAAAACCAAACAAACAAGCATAGATTCTGCTCCTAGGAGATATGAACTGATGAAAAATTTTCAAAAGTGGTAGAACTTAAAAGAGATTACAATAGAATAAGAATAAGAATAAAGGCAGGGTGTGGTGGCTCACACCTGTAATCCCAGCACTTTGGGAGGCTGAGGTGGGTGGATCACCTGAGGTCAGGAGTTCGAGACCACCTGGCCAACATGGTGAAAACTCGTCTCTACTAAAAATACAAAAATTAGCTGGGTGTGGTGGTGGGTGCCTGTAATCCCAGCTACTTGGGAGGCTGAGACAGGAGAATCACTTGAACCCAGGAGGCAGAGGTTGCAGTGAGCCGAGATCACGCCATTGCACTCCAGCCTGGTGACAAGCGCGAAACTCTGTCTCAAAATAAATAAATAAATAAATAAGAAATAAGAATAAAGTAATAAAGAGAAATATTAATGTATGAAAAAGCCATTAATGGCACCATATATGTTTTTTAAATATGCACTAATGGCACCAAATTAATTTTTTAAATATGTGATATTTGTTAAATTCTTCACTAGCTTGCTCTAACATTCTGAAACATGACAATCTTTCTCAAGCTATCAAATAATCAGATTACAAACAGGTTCTATGACACACTAACAGAATATTCTGTTGCAGAGAGTACTTATGCTTCACTAGAACAAAGATTCCTAGTTTTGACCACCCTCTTCTTATACTCATATAACATTCCATGTGTGTTCTCTATTATTGTATTTGCCATATTTTATACTCCTAATTGTTGTCTTTTCTCCTATTGAGAAACTGATATTTATTTGTCCTCTCTCAGTGCTACACTACTCTCCTGGCAATGAATGGAACATTTCTCTGACACTTCCGCACCAAAAACCTGCGTAGACCACATGGGAAGTACCACTGTGCCAGCCAACAGAGGAGTGACAGAATGACTATGCCACCAAGAACTCAGTCCGAAGACAGGACAGTAGTGCATAGATTTGTCCAAGTTAAAAAGACTCCTCACCCATGGACTATAAATGTTTTTGCAGAATACTGAAAACTCGTGAGATACCATGGGGTATTCAATTATTATAATTTGCTTGTTGCTCAAGAGATAACAATGTTGATCAATATTTTTCCTAACAAAGTCTCATTTTTCTCTTTGATGCATTGTGGCCAGAATGTTTGCAAGCAGGGAAACTGGAGACATTATCATGGGTTTATGGGTAGGGACCAGAGCCAAGAACAATGTGATGGCTCCATATATTAATCCAAGCCCTTCATGCTCTGAGTAACTGACACAGAGTTATGTAACCATACATATTAATCATGCTCCACACCCACACCTCATTTTCTGAGACACTGGATTGCCCGCCAGAGTAAATTCAAACTCTTCACTGTACCCACTGTACCAGCCATGGGATTCCTGTTTCCCAGGAAAGTCCATGCATCTTCATTTTGCACACAGAACGTTTCTAATTGTATCTTCTTATCTTTGACTAAGCTATCTCTTCCACTAGAAATAACTTTGCCTATTTGCCACTCTGTTTCTCTTTGCCTCAAAGTTACTGCAAAAGATTAATCTATGTAGCTCAGACTTAATTTACGTTTTTTTCTAAAAGTATTATAGGTCTCATTTTCCAGTCTTCTTGTCTCTTCCCATCACAACTGCAGACTTATTTTTTTAATTGGTAGAATCTGTTGATTTAAAAAAAAATTCTGGGGTAGAGCCAAGATGGCCGAATAGGAACAGCTCCAGTCTACAGCTCCCAGCGTGAGCCGCACAGAAGACAGGTGATTTCTGCATTTCCGTTTGAGGTACCAGGTTCATCTCACTAGGGAGTGCCAAACAGTGGGTGCAGGACAGTTGGTGCAGCGCACAGTGCGCAAGCTGAAGCAGGGCGAGGCATTCCCTCACTCGGGAAGCGCAAGGGGTCAGGGAGTTCCCTTTCCTAGTCAAAGAAAGGGGTAATAGACGGCACCTGGAAAATCGGGTCAGTCCCACCCTAATACTGCGCTTTTCCAACGGGCTTGGAAAACGGCACACCAGGAGATTGTGTCCCCCACCTGGCTCAGAGGGTCCTATGCCCACGGAATCTCACTGATTGCTAGCACAGCAGTCTGAGATCAAACCACAAGGCAGCAGCCAGGCTGGGGGAGGGGTGCCCGCCATTGCCCAGGCTTGCTTAGGTAAACAAAGCAGCCAGGAAGCTCGAACTGGGTGGAGCCCACCACAGCTCAAGGAGGCCTGCCTGCCTCTGTAGGCTCCACCTCTGGGGGCAGGGCACAGACAAACAAAAATTCAGCAGGAACCTCTGTAGACTTAAATGTCCCTGTCTGACTCACAGCTTTGAAGAGAGTAGTGGTTCTCCCAGCACACAGCTGGATATCTGAGAACGGACAGACTGCCTCCTAAAGTGGGTCCCTGACCCCCGGGCAGCCTAACTGGGAGGCATCCCCCAGTAGGGACAGACTGACACCTCACTCGGCCAGGTACTCCTCTGAGACAAAACTTCCAGAGGAACTATCAGACAGCTGAATTTGTGGTCTCACGAAAATCCACTGTTCTGCAGCCACCGCTGCTGACACTCAGCCAAACAGGGTCTGGAGTGGACCTCTAGCAAACTACAACAGACCTGCAGCTGAGGGTCCTGTCTGGTAGAAGGA
The DNA here is from genome assembly GCF_009828535.3 of Hylobates moloch. Lineage (NCBI taxonomy): Eukaryota > Metazoa > Chordata > Mammalia > Primates > Hylobatidae > Hylobates > Hylobates moloch. Next base: position 61,575,793 of record NW_026652283.1, read on the forward strand.
AAACTAACAAACAGAAAGGACATCCACACCAAAAACCCATCTGTACATCACCATCATCAACGACCAAAAGTAGATAAAACCACAAAGATGGGGAAAAAACAGAGCAGAAAAACTGGAAACTCTAAAAAGCAGAGCACCTCTCCTCCTCCAAAGGAACGCAGTTCCTCACCAGCAACGGAACAAAGCTGGATGGAGAATGACTTTGACGAGTTGAGAGAAGAAGGCTTCAGACGATCAAACTACTCCGAGCTACGGGAGGAAATTCAAAACAATAGCAAAGAAGTTAAAAACTTTGAAAAAAAATTAGACAAATGGATAACTAGAATAACCAATGGAGAGAAGGGCTTAAAGGGGCTGATGGAGCTGAAAGCCAAGTTTCGAGAACTACGCGAAGATTGCAGAAGCCTCGGGAGCCGATGCGATCAACTGGAAGAAAGGGTATCAGTGATGGAAGATGAAATGAATGAAATGAAGCGAGAAGGGAAGTTTAGAGAAAAAAGAATAAAAAGAAATGAACAAAGCCTCCAAGAAATTTGGGACTATGTGAAAAGACCAAATCTACGTCTGATTGGTGTACCTGAAAATAACAGGGAGAATGGAACCAAGTTGGAAAACACTCTGCAAGATATTAACCAGGAGAACTTCCCCAATCTAGCAAGGCAGGCCAACATTCAGATTCAGGAAATACAGAGAATGCCACAAAGATACTCCTCGAGAAAAGCAACTCCAAGACACATAATTGTCAGATTCACCAAAGTTGAAATGAAGGAAAAAATGTTAAGGGTGGCCAGAGAGAAAGGTCGGGTTACCCTCAAAGGGAAGCCCATCAAACTAACAGCTGAACTCTCGGCAGAAACTCTACAAGCCAGAAGAGAGTGGGGGCCGATATTCAACATTCTTAAAGAAAAGAATTTTCCACCCAGAATTTCATATCCAGCCAAACTAAGCTTCATAAGTGAAGGAGAAATAAAATACTTTACAGACAAGCAAATGCTGAGAGATTTTGTCACCACGAGGCCTGCCCTAAAAGAGCTCCTGAAGGAAGCACTAAACATGGAAAGGAACAACCAGTACCAGCCACTGCAAAAACATGCCAAATTGTAAAGACCATCGAGGCTAGGAAGAAACTGCATCAACCAACAAGCAAAATAACCAACTAACATCATAATGACAGGATCAAATTCACACATAACAATATTAACTTTAAATGTAAAGGGGCTAAATGCTCCAATTAAAAGACACAGACTGGCAAACTGGATAAGGAGTCAAGAACATCAGTGTGTTGTATTCAGGAAACCCATATCATGTGCAGAGACACACATAGACTCAAAATAAAGGGATGGAAGAAGATCTATCAAGCAAATGGAAAACAAAAAAAGGCAGGGGTTGCAATCCTAGTCTCTGATAAAACAGACTTTAAACCAACAAAGATCAAAAGAGACAAAGAAGGCCATTACATAATGGTAAAGGGATCAATTCAACAAGAAGAGCTAACTATCCTAAATATATATGCACCCAATACAGGAGCACCCAGATTCATAAAGCAAGTCCTGAGTGACCTACAAAGGGACTTAAACTCCCACACAATAATAATGGGAGATTTTAACACCCCACTGTCAACATTAGACAGATCAACGAGACAGAAAGTTAACAAGGATATCCAGTAATTGAACTCAGCTCTGCACAAAGTGGACCTAATAGACATCTACAGAACTCTCCACCCCAAATCAACAGAATATACATTTTTTTCAGCACCACACCACACCTATTCCAAAATTGACCACATACTTGGAAGTGAAGCACTCCTCAGCAAATGTAAAAGAACAGAAATTATAACAAACTGTCTCTCAGACCACAGTGCAATCAAACTAGAACTCGGGATTAAGAAACTCACTCAAAACCGCTCAACTACATGGAAACTGAACAACCTGCTCCTGAATGACTATTGGGTACATAATGAAATGAAGGCAGAAATAAAGATGTTCTTTGAAACCAACGAGAACAAAGACACAACATACCAGAATCTCTGGGACACATTCAAAGCAGTGTGTAGAGGGAAATTTATAGCACTAAATGCCCACAAGAGAAAGCAGGAAAGATCCAAAATTGACACCCTAACATCGCAATTAAAAGAACTAGAAAAGCAAGAGCAAACACATTCAAAAGCTAGCAGAAGGCTAGAAATAACTAAAATCAGAGCAGAACTGAAGGAAATAGAGACACAAAAAAACCCTTCAAAAAATTAATGAATCCAGGAGCTGGTTTTTTGAAAAGATCAACAAAATCGATAGACCAAGATCAACAAAATTGATAGACCGCTAGCAAGACTAATAAAGAAGAAAAGAGAGAAGAATCAAATAGATGCAATAAAAAATGAAAAAGGGGTTATCACCACTGATCCCACAGAAATACAATCTACCATCAGAAAATACTGCAAACACCTCTACGCAAATAAACTAGAAAATCTAGAAGAAATGGATAAATTCCTCAACAAATACACCCTCCCAAGACTAAACCACAAAGAAGTTGAATCTCTGAATAGACCAATAACAGGCTCTGAAATTGTGGCAATAATCAATAGCTTACCAACCAAAAAGAGTCCAGGACCTGATGGATTCACAGCCGAATTCCACCAGAGGTACAAGGAGGAACTGGTAGCATTCCTTCTGAAACTATTCCAATCGATCGAAAAAGAGGGAATCCTCCCTAACACATTTGATGAGGCCAGCATCATCCTGATACCAAAGCCTGGCAGAGACATAACCAAAAAAGAGAATTTCAGACCAATATCCTTGATGAACATTGAAGCAAAAATCCTCAATAAAATACTGGCAAAACAAATCCAGCAGCACATCAAAAAGCTTATCCACCATGATCAAGTGGGCTTCATCCCTGGGATACAAGGCTGGTTCAACATATGCAAATCAATAAATGTAATCCAGCATATAAACAGAACCAAAGACAAAAACCACATGATTATCTCAATAGATGCAGAAAAGGCCCTTGACAAAATTCAACAACGCTTCATGCTAAACACTCTGAATAAATTAGGTATTGATGGGACATATCTCGAAATAATAAGAGCTATCTGTGACAAACCCACAGCCAGTATCATACTGAATGGGCAAAAACTGGAAGCATTCCCTTTGAAAACTGGCATAAGACAGGGATGCCCTCTCTCACCACTCCTATTCAACATAGTGCTGGAAGTTCTGGCCAGGGCAATCAGGCAGGAGAAGGAAATAAAGGGTATTCAATTAGGAAAAGAGGAAGTCAAATTGTCCCTGTTTGCAGATGACATGATTGTATATCTAGAAAACCCCATTGTCTCAGCCCAAAATCTCCTTAAGCTGATTAGCAACTTCAGCAAAGTCTCAGGATACAAAAT